>NW_025726288.1:0-95918 GCF_021461395.2 Schistocerca americana | reverse complement strand
GGCCGATGTATTGAATCTCGACGCAATTTGAGTGTTCCATTGGCATTAGGAGGCGCTGAACGTTACAATTCACTATCATTTTTGCGTCGGATTCGAAAATCTAGACTCACAGGACAACGACCATAAGGTGCCCGAGACAGCAATATCCCCTTGGAGACAAGTCGGCTGGAGGACGATGTATTGAATCTCGACGCAATTTGAGTGTTCCATCGTCATTACAAGGCCCTGAACGTTACAATTAACTATCATTTTTGCGTCGGATTCGAAAATCTAGACTCACAGGAGAACGACCATAAGGTGCCCGAGGCAGCAATAGACCCTTGGAGACAAGTCGGCTGGAGGACGATGTATTGGATCGCGACGCAATTTGAGTCTTCTATCGTCATTAGGAGGCGCTGAACGTTACAATTCACTATCATTTTTGCGTCGGATTCGAAAATCTAGACTCACAGGAGAAGGATCATATTGTGCCCGAGACAGCAATATCCCCCTTGGAGACAAGTCGGCTGGAGGACGATGTATTGGATCGCGACGCAATTTGAGTGTTCCATCGTCATTACAAGGCCCTGAACGTTACAATTAACTATCATTTTTGCGTCGGATTCGATAATCTAAACTCACAGGAGAACGACCATAAGGTGCCCGAGGCAGCAATAGACCCTTGGAGACAAGTCGGCTGGAGGACGATGTATTGAATCTCGACGCAATTTGAGTGTTCCATCGGCATTAGGAGGCCCTGAACGTTATAATTAACGATCATTTTTGCGTCGGATTCGATAACCTAAACTCACAGGAGAACGACCATAAGGTGCCCGAGGCAGCAATAGACCCTTGGAGACAAGTCGGCTGGAGGCCGATGTATTGAATCTCGACGCAATTTGAGTGTTCCATCGGCATTAGAAGGCCCTGAACGTTACAATTAACTATCATTTTTGCGTCGGATTCGATAATCTAGACTCACAGGAGAACGACCATAAGGTGCCCGAGGCAGCAATAGACCCTTGGAGACAAGTCGGCTGGAGGACGATGTATTGGATCGCGACGCAATTTGAGTCTTCTATCGTCATTAGGAGGCGCTGAACGTTACAGTTCACTATCATTTTTGCGTCGGATTCGAAAATCTAGACTCACAGGAGAAGGATCATATTGTGCCCGAGACAGCAATTCCCCTTGGAGACAAGTCGGCTGAGGACGATGTATTGAATCTCGACGCAATTTGAGTGTCCCATCGTCATTAGAAGGCCCTGAACGTTACAATTAACTATCATTTTTGCGTCGGATTCGATAATCTAAACTCACAGGAGAACGACCATAAGGTGCCCGAGGCAGCAATAGACCCTTGGAGACAAGTAGGCTGGAGGCCGATGTATTGAATCTCGACGCAATTTGAGTGTTCCATCGGCATTAGGAGGCCCTGAACGTTATAATTAACGATCATTTTTGCGTCGGATTCGATAATCTAAACTCACTGGAGAACGACCATAAGGTGCCCGAGGCAGCAATAGACCCTTGGAGACAAGTCGGCTGGAGGCCGATGTATTGAATCTCGACGCAATTTGAGTGTTCCATCGTCATTACAAGGCCCTGAACGTTACAATTAACTATCATTTTTGCGTCGGATTCGAAAATCTAGACTCACAGGAGAACGACCATAAGGTGCCCGAGGCAGCAATAGACCCTTGGAGACAAGTCGGCTGAAGGACGATGTATTGGATCGTGACGCAATTTGAGTCTTCTATCGTCATTAGGAGGCGCTGAAAGTTACAATTCACTATCATTTTTGCGTCGGATTCGAAAATCTAGACTCACAGGAGAAGGACCATGTGGTGCCCGAGGCAGCGATATCCCCTTGGAGACAAGTAGGCTGGAGGCCGATGTATTGAATCTCGACGCAATTTGAGTGTTCCATCGGCATTAGGAGGCCCTGAACGTTATAATTAACTATCATTTTTGCGTCGGATTCGATAATCTAAACTCACAGGAGAACGACCATAAGGCGCCCGAGGCAGCAATAGACCCTTGGAGACAAGTCGGCTGGAGGACGATGTATTGGATCGCGACGCAATTTGAGTCCTCTATCGTCATTAGGAGGCCCTGAACGTTACAATTAACTATCATTTTAGCGTCGGGTTCGAAAATCTAGACTCACAGGAGAACGACCATAAGGTGCCCGAGGCAGCAATAGACCCTTGGAGACAAGTCGGCTGGAGGCCGATGTATTGAATCTCGACGCAATTTGAGTGTTCCATCGGCATTAGAAGGACCTGAACGTTACAATTAACTATCATTTTTGCGTCGGATTCCATAATCTAGACTCACAGGAGAACGACCATAAGGTGCCCGAGGCAGCAATAGACCCTTGGAGACAAGTCGGCTGGAGGCCGATGTATTGAATCTCGACGCAATTTGAGTGTTCCATCGTCATTAGGAGGCGCTGAACG
Source organism: Schistocerca americana (assembly GCF_021461395.2). Classification (NCBI taxonomy): domain Eukaryota; kingdom Metazoa; phylum Arthropoda; class Insecta; order Orthoptera; family Acrididae; genus Schistocerca; species Schistocerca americana. The sequence goes on along the minus strand of NW_025726288.1, from coordinate 93,477 downwards.
TTACAATTCACTATCATTTTTGCGTCTGATTAGAAAATCTAGAATTACAAGAGAACGACCATAAAGTGCCCGAGGCAGCATTAGATCCTTGGAGACAAGTCGGCTGGAGGACGATGTATTGTATCTCGACGCAATTTGAGTGTTCCATCGTCATTAGAAGGCCCTGAACGTTACAATTAACTATCATTTTTGCGTCGGATTCGAAAATCTAGACTCACAGGAGAACGACCATAAGGTGCCCGAGGCAGCAATAGACCCTTGGAGACAAGTCGGCTGGAGGCCGATGTATTGAATCTCGACGCAATTTGAGTGTTCCATCGGCATTAGGAGGCCCTGAACGTTATAATTAACTATCATTTTTGCGTCGGATTCGATAATCTAAACTCACAGGAGAAGGACCATGTGGTGCCCGAGGCAGCGATATCCCCTTGGAGACAAGTAGGCTGGAGGCCGATGTATTGAATCTCGACGCAATTTGAGTGTTCCATCGTCATTAGAAGGCCCTCAACGTTACAATTAACTATCATTTTTGCGTCGGATTCGAAAATCTAGACTCACAGGACAACGACCATAAGGTGCCCGAGGCAGCAATATACCCTTGGAGACAAGTCGGCTGGAGGCCCATGTATTGAATCTCGACGCAATTTGAGTGTTCCATCGGCATTAGGAGGCCCTGAACGTTATAATTAACTATCATTTTTGCGTCGGATTCGATAATCTAAACTCACAGGAGAACGACCATAAGGTGCCCGAGGCAGCAATAGACCCTTGGAGACAAGTCGGCTGGAGGCCGATGTATTGAATCTCGACGCAATTTGAGTCTTCTATCGTCATTAGGAGGCCCTGAACGTTACAATTAACTATCATTTTTGCGTCGGATTCGAAAATCTAGACTCACAGGAGAACGACCATAAGGTGCCCGAGGCAGCAATAGACCCTTGGAGACAAGTCGGCTGGAGGACGATGTATTGGATCGCGACGCAATTTGAGTCTTCTATCGCCATTAGGAGGCGCTGAACGTTACAATTAACTATCATTTTTGCGTCGGATTCGAAAATCTAGACTCACAGGACAACGACCATAAGGTGCCCGAGGCAGCAATAGACCCTTGGAGACAAGTCGGCTGGAGGCCGATGTATTGAATCTCGACGCAATTTGAGTGTTCCATCGTCATTATAAGGCCCTGAACGTTACAATTACCTATAATTTTTGCGTCGGATTTGAAAATCTAGACTCACAGGAGAACGACCATAAGGTGCCCGAGGCAGCAATAGACCCTTGGAGACAAGTCGGCTGGAGGACGATGTATTGAATCTCGACGCAATTTGAGTGTTCCATCGTCATTAGGAGGCCCTGAACGTCTCAATTAACTATCATTTTTGCGTCGGGTTCGAAAATCTAGACTCACAGGAGAACGACCATAAGGTGCCCGAGGCAGCAATAGACCCTTGGAGACAAGTCGGCTGGAGGACGATGTATTGAATCTCGACGCAATTTGAGTGTTCCATCGTCATTAGAAGGCCCTGAACGTTACAATTAACTATCATTTTTGCGTCGGATTCGAAAATCTAGACTCACAGGACAACGACCATAAGGTGCCCGAGGCAGCAATAGACCCTTGGAGACAAGTCGGCTGGAGGCCGATGTATTGAATCTCGACGCAATTTGAGTGTTCCATCGTCATTAGGAGGCGCTGAACGTTACAATTCACTATCATTTTTGCGTCGGATTCGAAAATCTAGACTCACAGGACAACGACCATAAGGTGCCCGAAGCAGCAATAGACCCTTGGAGACAAGTCGGCTGGAGGACGATGTATTGAATCTCGACGCAATTTGAGTGTTCCATCGTCATTAGAAGGCCCTGAACGTTACAATTAACTATCATTTTTGCGTCGGATTCGATAATCTAAACTCACAGGAGAACGACCATAAGGTGCCCGAGGCAGCAATAGACCCTTGGAGACAAGTCGGCTGGAGGCCGATGTATTGAATCTCGACGTAATTTGAGTGTTCCATCGGCATTAGGAGGCCCTGAACGTTATAATTACCTATCATTTTAGCGTCGGGTTCGAAAATCTAGACTCACAGGAGAACGACCATAAGGTGCCCGAGGCAGCAATAGACCCTTGGAGACAAGTCGGCTGGAGGACGATGTATTGGATCGCGACGCAATTTGAGTCTTCTATCGTCATTAGGAGGCGCTGAACGTTACAATTCACTATCATTTTTGCGTCGGATTCGAAAATCTAGACTCACAGGAGAAGGACCATGTGGTGCCCGAGGCAGTTATATCCCCTTGGAGACAAGTAGGCTGGAGGCCGATGTATTGAATCTCGACGCAATTTGAGTGTTCCATCGTCATTACAAGGCCCTGAACGTTACAATTAACTATCATTTTTGCGTCGGATTCGATAATCTAGACTCACAGGAGAACGACCATAAGGTGCCCGAGGCAGCAATAGACCCTTGGAGACAAGTCGGCTGGAGGCCGATGTATTGAATCTCGACGCAATTTGAGTGTTCCATCGTCATTAGGAGGCGCTGAACGTTACAATTCACTATCATTTTTGCGTCGGATTCGAAAATCTAGACTCACAGGACAACGACCATAAGGTGCCCGAGACAGCAATATCCCCTTGGAGACAAGTCGGCTGGAGGACGATGTATTGAATCTCGACGCAATTTGAGTGTTCCATCGTCATTACAAGGCCCTGAACGTTACAATTAACTATCATTTTTGCGTCGGATTCGAAAATCTAGACTCACAGGAGAACGACCATAAGGTGCCCGAGGCAGCAATAGACCCTTGGAGACAAGTCGGCTGGAGGCCGATGTATTGAATCTCGACGCAATTTGAGTCTTCTATCGTCATTAGGAGGCGCTGAACGTTACAATTAACTATCATTTTTGCGTCGGATTCGAAAATCTAGAATTACAAGAGAACGACCATAAAGTGCCCGAGGCAGCAATAGACCCTTGGAGACAAGTCGGCTGGAGGACGATGTATTGGATCGCGACGCAATTTGAGTCTTCTATCGTCATTAGGAGGCGCTGAACGTTACAATTCACTATCATTTTTGCGTCGGATTCGAAAATCTAGACTCATAGGAGAAGGACCATGTGGTGCCCGAGGCAGCGATATCCCCTTGGAGACAAGTAGGCTGGAGGCCGATGTATTGAATCTCGACGCAATTTGAGTGTTCCATCGGCATTAGGAGGCCCTGAACGTTATAATTAACTATCATTTTTGCGTCGGATTCGATAATCTAAACTCACAGGAGAGCGACCATAAGGTGCCCGAGGCAGCAATAGACCCTTGGAGACAAGTAGGCTGGAGGCCGATGTATTGAATCTCGACGCAATTTGAGTGTTCCATCGTTATTAGAAGGCCCTGAACGTTACAATTAACTATCATTTTTGCGTCGGATTCGAAAATCTAGACTCACAGGACAACGACCATAAGGTGCCCGAGGCAGCAATAGACCCTTGGAGACAAGTCGGCTGGAGGACGATGTATTGGATCGCGACGCAATTTGAGTCTTCTATCGTCATTAGGAGGCGCTGAACGTTACAATTCACTATCATTTTTGCGTCGGATTCGAAAATCTAGACTCACAGGAGAAGGATCAATTTGTGCCCGAGACAGCAATATCCCCTTGGAGACAAGTCGGCTGGAGGACGATGTATTGAATCTCGACGCAATTTGAGTGTTCCATCGTCATTACAAGGCCCTGAACGTTACAATTAACTATCATTTTAGCGTCGGGTTCGAAAATCTAGACTCACAGGAGAACGACCATAAGGTGCCCGAGGCAGCAATAGACCCTTGGAGACAAGTCGGCTGGAGGACGATGTATTGGATCGCGACGCAATTTGAGTCTTGTATCGTCATTAGGAGGCGCTGAACGTTATAATTAACGATCATTTTTGCGTCGGATTCGATAATCTAAACTCACAGGAGAACGACCATAAGGTGCCCGAGGCAGCAATAGACCCTTGGAGACAAGTCGGCTGGAGGACGATGTATTGAATCTCGACGCAATTTGAGTGTCCCATCGTCATTAGAAGGCCCTGAACGTTACAATTAACTATCATTTTTGCGTCGGATTCGATAATCTAAACTCACAGGAGAACGACCATAAGGTGCCCGAGGCATCAATAGACCCTTGGAGACAAGTCGGCTGGAGGACGATGTATTGGATCGCGACGCAATTTGAGTCTTCTATCGTCATTAGGAGGCCCTGAACGTTACAATTAACTATCATTTTAGCGTCGGGTTCGAAAATCTAGACTCACAGGAGAACGACCATAAGGTGCCCGAGGCAGCAATAGACCCTTGGAGACAAGTCGGCTGGAGGCCGATGTATTGAATCTCGACGCAATTTCAGTGTTCCATCGGCATTAGAAGGCCCTGAACGTTACAATTAACTATCATTTTTGCGTCGGATTCGATAATCTAGACTCACAGGAGAACGACCATAAGGTGCCCGAGGCAGCAATAGACCCTTGGAGACAAGTCGGCTGGAGGCCGATGTATTGAATCTCGACGCAATTTGAGTGTTCCATCGTCATTAGGAGGCGCTGAACGTTACAATTCACTATCATTTTTGCGTCGGATTCGAAAATCTAGACTCACAGGAGAACGACCATAAGGTGCCCGAGGCAGCAATAGACCCTTGGAGACAAGTCGGCTGGAGGCCGATGTATTGAATCTCGACGCAATTTGAGTCTTCTATCGTCATTAGGAGGCGCTGAACGTTACAATTCACTATCATTTTTGCGTCGGATTCGAAAATCTAGACTCACAGGAGAACGACCATAAGGTGCCCGAGGCAGCAATAGACCCTTGGAGACAAGTCGGCTGGAGGACGATGTATTGAATCTCGACGCAATTTGAGAGTTCCATCGTCATTAGGCGGCCCTGAACGTTACAATTAACTATCATTTTTGCGTCGGATTCGAAAATCTAGAATTACAAGAGAACGACCATAAAGTGCCCGAGGCAGCATTAGATCCTTGGAGACAAGTCGGCTGGAGGACGATGTATTGTATCTCGACGCAATTTGAGTGTTCCATCGTCACTACAAGGCCCTGAACGTTACAATTAACTATCATTTTTGCGTCGGATTCGATAATCTAAACTCACAGGAGAACGACCATAAGGTGCCCGAGGCAGCAATAGACCCTTGGAGACAAGTCGGCTGGAGGCCGATGTATTGAATCTCGACGCAATTTGAGTGTTCCATCGGCATTAGAAGGCCCTGAACGTTACAATTAACTATCATTTTTGCGTCGGAATCGATTATCTAGACTCACAGGAGAACGACCATAAGGTGCCCGAGGCAGCAATAGACCCTTGGAGACAAGTCGGCTGGAGGAGGATGTATTGGATCGCGACGCAATTTGAGTCTTCTATCGTCATTAGGAGGCCCTGAACGTTACAATTAACTATCATTTTTGCGTCGGGTTCGAAAATCTAGACTCACAGGAGAACGACCATAAGTTGCCCGAGGCAGCAATAGACCCTTGGAGACAAGTCGGCTGGAGGCCGATGTATTGAATCTCGACATAATTTGAGTGTTCCATCGTCATTAGAAGGCGCTGAACGTTACAATTAACTATCATTTTTGCGTCGGATTCGATAATCTAGACTCACAGGACAACGACCATAAGGTGCCCGAGGCAGCAATAGACCTTTGGAGACAAGTCGGCTGGAGGCCGATGTATTGAATCTCGACGCAATTTGAGTGTTCCATCGGCATTAGGAGGCCCTGAACGTTACAATTAACGATCATTTTTGCGTCGGATACGATAATCTAAACTCACAGGAGAACGACCATAAGGTGCCCGAGGCAGCAATAGACCCTTGAAGACAAGTCGGCTGGAGGCCGATGTATTGAATCTCGACGCAATTTGAGTGTTCCATCGGCATTAGAAGGCCCTGAACGTTACAATTAACTATCATTTTTGCGTCGGATTCGATAATCTAGACTCACAGGAGAACGACCATAAGGTGCCCGAGGCAGCAATAGACCCTTGGAGACAAGTCTGCTGGAGGCCGATGTATTGAATCTCGACGCAATTTGAGTGTTCCATTGGCATTAGGAGGCGCTGAACGTTACAATTCACTATCATTTTTGCGTCGGATTCGAAAATCTAGACTCACAGGACAACGACCATAAGGTGCCCGAGACAGCAATATCCCCTTGGAGACAAGTCGGCTGGAGGACGATGTATTGAATCTCGACGCAATTTGAGTGTTCCATCGTCATTACAAGGCCCTGAACGTTACAATTAACTATCATTTTTGCGTCGGATTCGAAAATCTAGACTCACAGGAGAACGACCATAAGGTGCCCGAGGCAGCAATAGACCCTTGGAGACAAGTCGGCTGGAGGACGATGTATTGGATCGCGACGCAATTTGAGTCTTCTATCGTCATTAGGAGGCGCTGAACGTTACAATTCACTATCATTTTTGCGTCGGATTCGAAAATCTAGACTCACAGGAGAAGGATCATATTGTGCCCGAGACAGCAATATCCCCTTGGAGACAAGTCGGCTGGAGGACGATGTATTGGATCGCGACGCAATTTGAGTGTTCCATCGTCATTACAAGGCCCTGAACGTTACAATTAACTATCATTTTTGCGTCGGATTCGATAATCTAAACTCACAGGAGAACGACCATAAGGTGCCCGAGGCAGCAATAGACCCTTGGAGACAAGTCGGCTGGAGGACGATGTATTGAATCTCGACGCAATTTGAGTGTTCCATCGGCATTAGGAGGCCCTGAACGTTATAATTAACGATCATTTTTGCGTCGGATTCGATAACCTAAACTCACAGGAGAACGACCATAAGGTGCCCGAGGCAGCAATAGACCCTTGGAGACAAGTCGGCTGGAGGCCGATGTATTGAATCTCGACGCAATTTGAGTGTTCCATCGGCATTAGAAGGCCCTGAACGTTACAATTAACTATCATTTTTGCGTCGGATTCGATAATCTAGACTCACAGGAGAACGACCATAAGGTGCCCGAGGCAGCAATAGACCCTTGGAGACAAGTCGGCTGGAGGACGATGTATTGGATCGCGACGCAATTTGAGTCTTCTATCGTCATTAGGAGGCGCTGAACGTTACAGTTCACTATCATTTTTGCGTCGGATTCGAAAATCTAGACTCACAGGAGAAGGATCATATTGTGCCCGAGACAGCAATTCCCCTTGGAGACAAGTCGGCTGGAGGACGATGTATTGAATCTCGACGCAATTTGAGTGTCCCATCGTCATTAGAAGGCCCTGAACGTTACAATTAACTATCATTTTTGCGTCGGATTCGATAATCTAAACTCACAGGAGAACGACCATAAGGTGCCCGAGGCAGCAATAGACCCTTGGAGACAAGTAGGCTGGAGGCCGATGTATTGAATCTCGACGCAATTTGAGTGTTCCATCGGCATTAGGAGGCCCTGAACGTTATAATTAACGATCATTTTTGCGTCGGATTCGATAATCTAAACTCACTGGAGAACGACCATAAGGTGCCCGAGGCAGCAATAGACCCTTGGAGACAAGTCGGCTGGAGGCCGATGTATTGAATCTCGACGCAATTTGAGTGTTCCATCGTCATTACAAGGCCCTGAACGTTACAATTAACTATCATTTTTGCGTCGGATTCGAAAATCTAGACTCACAGGAGAACGACCATAAGGTGCCCGAGGCAGCAATAGACCCTTGGAGACAAGTCGGCTGAAGGACGATGTATTGGATCGTGACGCAATTTGAGTCTTCTATCGTCATTAGGAGGCGCTGAAAGTTACAATTCACTATCATTTTTGCGTCGGATTCGAAAATCTAGACTCACAGGAGAAGGACCATGTGGTGCCCGAGGCAGCGATATCCCCTTGGAGACAAGTAGGCTGGAGGCCGATGTATTGAATCTCGACGCAATTTGAGTGTTCCATCGGCATTAGGAGGCCCTGAACGTTATAATTAACTATCATTTTTGCGTCGGATTCGACAATCTAAACTCACAGGAGAACGACCATAAGGCGCCCGAGGCAGCAATAGACCCTTGGAGACAAGTCGGCTGGAGGACGATGTATTGGATCGCGACGCAATTTGAGTCCTCTATCGTCATTAGGAGGCCCTGAACGTTACAATTAACTATCATTTTAGCGTCGGGTTCGAAAATCTAGACTCACAGGAGAACGACCATAAGGTGCCCGAGGCAGCAATAGACCCTTGGAGACAAGTCGGCTGGAGGCCGATGTATTGAATCTCGACGCAATTTGAGTGTTCCACCGGCATTAGAAGGACCTGAACGTTACAATTAACTATCATTTTTGCGTCGGATTCCATAATCTAGACTCACAGGAGAACGACCATAAGGTGCCCGAGGCAGCAATAGACCCTTGGAGACAAGTCGGCTGGAGGCCGATGTATTGAATCTCGACGCAATTTGAGTGTTCCATCGTCATTAGGAGGCGCTGAACGTTACAATTCACTATCATTTTTGCGTCTGATTCGAAAATCTAGAATTACAAGAGAACGACCATAAAGTGCCCGAGGCAGCATTAGATCCTTGGAGACAAGTCGGCTGGAGGACGATGTATTGTATCTCGACGCAATTTGAGTGTTCCATCGTCATTAGAAGGCCCTGAACGTTACAATTAACTATCATTTTTGCGTCGGATTCGAAAATCTAGACTCACAGGAGAACGACCATAAGGTGCCCGAGGCAGCAATAGACCCTTGGAGACAAGTCGGCTGGAGGCCGATGTATTGAATCTCGACGCAATTTGAGTGTTCCATCGGCATTAGGAGGCCCTGAACGTTATAATTAACTATCATTTTTGCGTCGGATTCGATAATCTAAACTCACAGGAGAAGGACCATGTGGTGCCCGAGGCAGCGATATCCCCTTGGAGACAAGTCGGCTGGAGGACGATGTATTGGATCGCGACGCAATTTGAGTCTTCTATCGTCATTAGGAGGCCCTGAACGTTACAATTAACTATCATTTTAGCGTCGGGTTCGAAAATCTAGACTCACAGGAGAAGGACCATGTGGTGCCCGAGGCAGCGATATCCCCTTGGAGACAAGTAGGCTGGAGGCCGATGTATTGAATCTCGACGCAATTTGAGTGTTCCATCGTCATTAGAAGGCCCTCAACGTTACAATTAACTATCATTTTTGCGTCGGATTCGAAAATCTAGACTCACAGGACAACGACCATAAGGTGCCCGAGGCAGCAATATACCCTTGGAGACAAGTCGGCTGGAGGCCCATGTATTGAATCTCGACGCAATTTGAGTGTTCCATCGGCATTAGGAGGCCCTGAACGTTATAATTAACTATCATTTTTGCGTCGGATTCGATAATCTAAACTCACAGGAGAACGACCATAAGGTGCCCGAGGCAGCAATAGACCCTTGGAGACAAGTCGGCTGGAGGCCGATGTATTGAATCTCGACGCAATTTGAGTCTTCTATCGTCATTAGGAGGCCCTGAACGTTACAATTAACTATCATTTTTGCGTCGGATTCGAAAATCTAGACTCACAGGAGAACGACCATAAGGTGCCCGAGGCAGCAATAGACCCTTGGAGACAAGTCGGCTGGAGGACGATGTATTGGATCGCGACGCAATTTGAGTCTTCTATCGCCATTAGGAGGCGCTGAACGTTACAATTAACTATCATTTTTGCGTCGGATTCGAAAATCTAGACTCACAGGACAACGACCATAAGGTGCCCGAGGCAGCAATAGACCCTTGGAGACAAGTCGGCTGGAGGCCGATGTATTGAATCTCGACGCAATTTGAGTGTTCCATCGTCATTATAAGGCCCTGAACGTTACAATTACCTATAATTTTTGCGTCGGATTTGAAAATCTAGACTCACAGGAGAACGACCATAAGGTGCCCGAGGCAGCAATAGACCCTTGGAGACAAGTCGGCTGGAGGACGATGTATTGAATCTCGACGCAATTTGAGTGTTCCATCGTCATTAGGAGGCCCTGAACGTTTCAATTAACTATCATTTTTGCGTCGGGTTCGAAAATCTAGACTCACAGGAGAACGACCATAAGGTGCCCGAGGCAGCAATAGACCCTTGGAGACAAGTCGGCTGGAGGACGATGTATTGAATCTCGACGCAATTTGAGTGTTCCATCGTCATTAGAAGGCCCTGAACGTTACAATTAACTATCATTTTTGCGTCGGATTCGAAAATCTAGACTCACAGGACAACGACCATAAGGTGCCCGAGGCAGCAATAGACCCTTGGAGACAAGTCGGCTGGAGGCCGATGTATTGAATCTCGACGCAATTTGAGTGTTCCATCGTCATTAGGAGGCGCTGAACGTTACAATTCACTATCATTTTTGCGTCGGATTCGAAAATCTAGACTCACAGGACAACGACCATAAGGTGCCCGAAGCAGCAATAGACCCTTGGAGACAAGTCGGCTGGAGGACGATGTATTGAATCTCGACGCAATTTGAGTGTTCCATCGTCATTAGAAGGCCCTGAACGTTACAATTAACTATCATTTTTGCGTCGGATTCGAAAATCTAGACTCACAGGACAACGACCATAAGGTGCCCGAGGCAGCAATAGACCCTTGGAGACAAGTCGGCTGGAGGACGATGTATTGGATCGCGACGCAATTTGAGTCTTCTATCGTCATTAGGAGGCGCTGAACGTTACAATTCACTATCATTTTTGCGTCGGATTCGAAAATCTAGACTCACAGGAGAAGGACCATGTGGTGCCCGAGGCAGCGATATCCCCTTGGAGACAAGTAGGCTGGAGGCCGATGTATTGAATCTCGACGCAATTTGAGTGTTCCATCGTCATTAGAAGGCCCTGAACGTTACAATTAACTATCATTTTTGCGTCGGATTCGAAAATCTAGACTCACAGGGCATCGACCATAAGGTGCCCGAGGCAGCAATAGACCCTTGGAGACAAGTCGGCTGGAGGACGATGTATTGAATCTCGACGCAATTTGAGTGTTCCATCGGCATTAGGAGGCCCTGAACGTTATAATTAACGATCATTTTTGCGTCGGATTCGATAACCTAAACTCACAGGAGAACGACCATAAAGTGCCCGAGGCAGCAATAGACCCTTGGAGACAAGTCGGCTGGAGGCCGATGTATTGAATCTCGACGCAATTTGAGTGTTCCATCGGCATTAGAAGGCCCTGAACGTTACAATTAACTATCATTTTTGCGTCGGATTCGAAAATCTAGACTCACAGGAGAACGACCATAAGGTGCCCGAGGCAGCAATAGACCCTTGGAGACAAGTCGGCTGGAGGACGATGTATTGGATCGTGACGCAATTTGAGTCTTCTATCGTCATTAGGAGGCGCTGAACGTTACAATTCACTATCATTTTTGCGTCGGATTCGAAAATCTAGACTCACAGGAGAAGGACCATGTGGTGCCCGAGGCAGCGATATCCCCTTGGAGACAAGTAGGCTGGAGGCCGATGTATTGAATCTCGACGCAATTTGAGTGTTCCATCGGCATTAGGAGGCCCTGAACGTTACAATTCACTATCATTTTTGCGTCGGATTCGAAAATCTAGACTCACAGGACAACGACCATAAGGTGCCCGAAGCAGCAATAGACCCTTGGAGACAAGTCGGCTGGAGGACGATGTATTGAATCTCGACGCAATTTGAGTGTTCCATCGTCATTAGAAGGCCCTGAACGTTACAATTAACTATCATTTTTGCGTCGGATTCGAAAATCTAGACTCACAGGACAACGACCATAAGGTACCCGAGGCAGCAATAGACCCTTGGAGACAAGTCGGCTGGAGGACGATGTATTGGATCGCGACGCAATTTGAGTCTTCTATCGTCATTAGGAGGCGCTGAACGTTACAATTCACTATCATTTTTGCGTCGGATTCGAAAATCTAGACTCACAGGAGAAGGACCATGTGGTGCCCGAGGCAGCGATATCCCCTTGGAGACAAGTAGGCTGGAGGCCGATGTATTGAATCTCGACGCAATTTGAGTGTTCCATCGTCATTAGAAGGCCCTGAACGTTACAATTAACTATCATTTTTGCGTCGGATTCGAAAATCTAGACTCACAGGGCAACGACCATAAGGTGCCCGAGGCAGCAATAGACCCTTGGAGACAAGTCGGCTGGAGGACGATGTATTGAATCTCGACGCAATTTGAGTGTTCCATCGGCATTAGGAGGCCCTGAACGTTATAATTAACGATCATTTTTGAGTCGGATTCGATAACCTAAACTCACAGGAGAACGACCATAAAGTGCCCGAGGCAGCAATAGACCCTTGGAGACAAGTCGGCTGGAGGCCGATGTATTGAATCTCGACGCAATTTGAGTGTTCCATCGGCATTAGAAGGCCCTGAACGTTACAATTAACTATCATTTTTGCGTCGGATTCGATAATCTAGACTCACAGGAGAACGATCATAAGGTGCCCGAGGCAGCAATAGACCCTTGGAGACAAGTCGGCTGGAGGACGATGTATTGGATCGCGACGCAATTTGAGTCGTCTATCGTCATTAGGAGGCCCTGAACGTTACAATTAACTATCATTTTAGCGTCGGGTTCGAAAATCTAGACTCACAGGAGAACGACCATAAGGTGCCCGAGGCAGCAATAGACCCTTGGAGACAAGTCGGCTGGAGGCCGATGTATTGAATCTCGACGCAATTTGAGTGTTCCATCGGCATTAGAAGGCCCTGAACGTTACAATTAACTATCATTTTTGCGTCGGATTCCATAATCTAGACTCACAGGAGAACGACCATAAGGTGCCCGAGGCAGCAATAGACCCTTGGAGACAAGTCGGCTGGAGGCCGATGTATTGAATCTCGACGCAATTTGAGTGTTCCATCGTCATTAGGAGGCGCTGAACGTTACAATTCACTATCATTTTTGCGTCTGATTCGAAAATCTAGAATTACAAGAGAACGACCATAAAGTGCCCGAGGCAGCATTAGATCCTTGGAGACAAGTCGGCTGGAGGACGATGTATTGTATCTCGACGCAATTTGAGTGTTCCATCTTCATTAGAAGGCCCTGAACGTTACAATTAACTATCATTTTTGCGTCGGATTCGAAAATCTAGACTCACAGGAGAACGACCATAAGGTGCCCGAGGCAGCAATAGACCCTTGGAGACAAGTCGGCTGGAGGCCGATGTATTGAATCTCGACGCAATTTGAGTGTTCCATCGGCATTAGGAGGCCCTGAACGTTATAATTAACTATCATTTTTGCGTCGGATTCGATAATCTAAACTCACAGGAGAAGGACCATGTGGTGCCCGAGGCAGCGATATCCCCTTGGAGACAAGTCGGCTGGAGGACGATGTATTGGATCGCGACGCAATTTGAGTCTTCTATCGTCATTAGGAGGCCCTGAACGTTACAATTAACTATCATTTTAGCGTCGGGTTCGAAAATCTAGACTCACAGGAGAAGGACCATGTGGTGCCCGAGGCAGCGATATCCCCTTGGAGACAAGTAGGCTGGAGGCCGATGTATTGAATCTCGACGCAATTTGAGTGTTCCATCGTCATTAGAAGGCCCTGAACGTTACAATTAACTATCATTTTTGCGTCGGATTCGAAAATCTAGACTCACAGGACAACGACCATAAGGTGCCCGAGGCAGCAATAGACCCTTGGAGACAAGTCGGCTGGAGGCCGATGTATTGAATCTCGACGCAATTTGAGTCTTCTATCGTCATTAGGAGGCCCTGAACGTTACAATTAACTATCATTTTTGCGTCGGGTTCGAAAATCTAGACTCACAGGAGAACGACCATAAGGTGCCCGAGGCAGCAATAGACCCTTGGAGACAAGTCGGCTGGAGGACGATGTATTGAATCTCGACGCAATTTGAGTGTTCCATCGTCATTAGAAGGCCCTGAACGTTACAATTAACTATCATCTTTGCGTCGGATTCGAAAATCTAGACTCACAGGACAACGACCATAAGGTGCCCGAGGCAGCAATAGACCCTTGGAGACAAGTCGGCTGGAGGCCGATGTATTGAATCTCGACGCAATTTGAGTGTTCCATCGTCATTAGGAGGCGCTGAACGTTACAATTCACTATCATTTTTGCGTCGGATTCGAAAATCTAGACTCACAGGACAACGACCATAAGGTGCCCGAGGCAGCAATAGACCCTTGGAGACAAGTCGGCTGGAGGACGATGTATTGAATCTCGACGCAATTTGAGTGTTCCATCGTCATTAGAAGGCCCTGAACGTTACAATTAACTATCATTTTTGCGTCGGATTCGAAAATCTAGACTCACAGGACAACGACCATAAGGTGCCCGAGGCAGCAATAGACCCTTGGAGACAAGTCGGCTGGAGGACGATGTATTGGATCGCGACGCAATTTGAGTCTTCTATCGTCATTAGGAGGCGCTGAACGTTACAATTCACTGTCATTTTTGCGTCGGATTCGAAAATCTAGAATTACAGGAGAACGACGATAAAGTGCCCGAGGCAGCATTAGATCCTTGGAGACAAGTCGGCTGGAGGACGATGTATTGTATCTCGACGCAATTTGAGTGTTCCATCGTCATTAGAAGGCCCTGAACGTTACAATTAACTATCATTTTTGCGTCGGATTCGAAAATCTAGACTCACAGGAGAACGACCATAAGGTGCCCGAGGCAGCAATAGACCCTTGGAGACAAGTCGGCTGGAGGCCGATGTATTGAATCTCGACGCAATTTCAGTGTTCCATCGGCATTAGGAGGCCCTGAACGTTATAATTAACTATCATTTTTGCGTCGGATTCGATAATCTAAACTCACAGGAGAAGGACCATGTGGTGCCCGAGGCAGCGATATCCCCTTGGAGACAAGTCGGCTGGAGGACGATGTATTGGATCGCGACGCAATTTGAGTCTTCTATCGTCATTAGGAGGCCCTGAACGTTACAATTAACTATCATTTTAGCGTCGGGTTCGAAAATCTAGACTCACAGGAGAAGGACCATGTGGTGCCCGAGGCAGCGATATCCCCTTGGAGACAAGTAGGCTGGAGGCCGATGTATTGAATCTCGACGCAATTTGAGTGTTCCATCGTCATTAGAAGGCCCTGAACGTTACAATTAACTATCATTTTTGCGTCGGATTCGAAAATCTAGACTCACAGGACAACGACCATAAGGTGCCCGAGGCAGCAATATACCCTTGGAGACAAGTCGGCTGGATGTCCATGTATTGAATCTCGACGCAATTTGAGTGTTCCATCGGCATTAGGAGGCCCTGAACGTTATAATTAACTATCATTTTTGCGTCGGATTAGATAATCTAAACTCACAGGAGAACGACCATAAGGTGCCCGAGGCAGCAATAGACCCTTGGAGACAAGTCGGCTGGAGGCCGATGTATTGAATCTCGACGCAATTTGAGTCTTCTATCGTCATTAGGAGGCCCTGAACGTTACAATTAACTATCATTTTTGCGTCGGATTCGAAAATCTAGACTCACAGGAGAACGACCATAAGGTGCCCGAGGCAGCAATAGACCCTTGGAGACAAGTCGGCTGGAGGACGATGTATTGGATCGCGACGCAATTTGAGTCTTCTATCGTCATTAGGAGGCGCTGAACGTTACAATTAACTATCATTTTTGCGTCGGATTCGAAAATCTAGACTCACAGGACAACGACCATAAGGTGCCCGAGGCAGCAATAGACCCTTGGAGACAAGTCGGCTGGAGGCCGATGTATTGAATCTCGACGCAATTTGAGTGTTCCATCGTCATTAGGAGGCGCTGAACGTTACAATTCACTATCATTTTTGCGTCGGATTCGAAAATCTAGACTCACAGGACAACGACCATAAGGTGCCCGAGGCAGCAATAGACCCTTGGAGACAAGTCGGCTGGAGGCCGATGTATTGGATCGCGACGTAATTTGAGTCTTCTATCGTCATTAGGAGGCGCTGAACGTTACAATTCACTATCATTTTTGCGTCGGATTCGAAAATCTAGACTCACAGGAGAACGACCATAAGGTGCCCGAGGCAGCAATAGACCCTTGGAGACAAGTCGGCTGGAGGACGATGTATTGAATCTCGACGCAATTTGAGTGTTCCATCGTCATTAGAAGGCCCTGAACGTTACAATTAACTATCATTTATGCGTCGGATTCGAAAATCTAGACTCACAGGACAACGACCATAAGGTGCCCGAGGCAGCAATAGACCCTTGGAGACAAGTCGGCTGGAGGCCGATGTATTGAATCTCGACGCAATTTGAGTGTTCCATCGTCATTAGGAGGCGCTGAACGTTACAATTCACTATCATTTTTGCGTCGGATTCGAAAATCTAGACTCACAGGACAACGACCATAAGGTGCCCGAGGCAGCAATAGACCCTTGGAGACAAGTCGGCTGGAGGACGATGTATTGAATCTCGACGCAATTTGAGTGTTCCATCGTCATTAGAAGGCCCTGAACGTTACAATTAACTATCATTTTTGCGTCGGATTCGAAAATCTAGACTCACAGGACAACGACCATAAGGTGCCCGAGGCAGCAATAGACCCTTGGAGACAAGTCGGCTGGAGGACGATGTATTGGATCGCGACGCAATTTGAGTCTTCTATCGTCATTAGGAGGCGCTGAACGTTACAATTCACTATCATTTTTGCGTCGGATTCGAAAATCTAGACTCACAGGAGAAGGACCATGTGGTGCCCGAGGCAGCGATATCCCCTTGGAGACAAGTAGGCTGGAGGCCGATGTATTGAATCTCGACGCAATTTGAGTGTTCCATCGTCATTAGAAGGCCCTGAACGTTACAATTAACTATCATTTTTGCGTCGGATTCGAAAATCTAGACTCACAGGGCAACGACCATAAGGTGCCCGAGGCAGCAATAGACCCTTGGAGACAAGTAGGCTGGAGGCCGATGTATTGAATCTCGACGCAATTTGAGTGTTCCATCGGCATTAGGAGGCCCTGAACGTTATAATTAACGATCATTTTTGCGTCGGATTCGATAATCTAAACTCACTGGAGAACGACCATAAGGTGCCCGAGGCAGCAATAGACCCTTGGAGACAAGTCGGCTGGAGGCCGATGTATTGAATCTCGACGCAATTTGAGTCTTCTATCGTCATTAGGAGGCGCTGAACGTTACAATTCACTATCATTTTTGCGTCGGATTCGAAAATCTAGACTCACAGGAGAAGGATCATATTGTGCCCGAGACAGCGATATCCCCTTGGAGACAAGTCGGCTGGAGGACGATGTATTGGATCGCGACGCAATTTGAGTCTTCTATCGTCATTAGGAGGCCCTGAACGTTACAATTAACTATCATTTTAGCGTCGGGTTCGAAAATCTAGACTCACAGGAGAAGGACCATGTGGTGCCCGAGGCAGCGATATCCCCTTGGAGACAAGTAGGCTGGAGGCCGATGTATTGAATCTCGACGCAATTTGAGTGTTCCATCGTCATTAGAAGGCCCTGAACGTTACAATTAACTATCATTTTTGCGTCGGATTCGAAAATCTAGACTCACAGGACAACGACCATAAGGTGCCCGAGCCAGCAATATACCCTTGGAGACAAGTCGGCTGGAGGCCCATGTATTGAATCTCGACGCAATTTGAGTGTTCCATCGGCATTAGGAGGCCCTGAACGTTATAATTAACTATCATTTTTGCGTCGGATTCGATAATCTAAACTCACAGGAGAACGACCATAAGGTGCCCGAGGCAGCAATAGACCCTTGGAGACAAGTCGGCTGGAGGCCGATGTATTGAATCTCGACGCAATTTGAGTCTTCTATCGTCATTAGGAGGCCCTGAACGTTACAATTAACTATCATTTTTGCGTCGGATTCGAAAATCTAGACTCACAGGAGAACGACCATAAGGTGCCCGAGGCAGCAATAGACCCTTGGAGACAAGTCGGCTGGAGGACGATGTATTGGATCGCGACGCAATTTGAGTCTTCTATCGTCATTAGGAGGCGCTAGACGTTACAATTAACTATCATTTTTGCGTCGGATTCGAAAATCTAGACTCACAGGACAACGACCATAGGGTGCCCGAGGCAGCAATAGACCCTTGGAGACAAGTCGGCTGGAGGCCGATGTATTGAATCTCGACGCAATTTGAGTGTTCCATCGTCATTATAAGGCACTGAACGTTACAATTAACTATCATTTTTGCGTCGGATTCGAAAATCTAGACTCACAGGACAACGACCACAAGGTGCCCGAGGCAGCAATAGACCCTTGGAGACTAGTCGGCTGGAGGACGATGTATTGAATCTCGACGCAATTTGAGTGTTCCATCGTCATTAGGAGGCCCTGAACGT
This sequence comes from Schistocerca americana, assembly GCF_021461395.2. NCBI lineage: Eukaryota > Metazoa > Arthropoda > Insecta > Orthoptera > Acrididae > Schistocerca > Schistocerca americana. Next base: position 75,117 of record NW_025726288.1, on the reverse strand, counting down.
TATAATTAACGATCATTTTTGCGTCGGATTCGATAATCTAAACTCACAGGAGAACGACCATAAGGCGCCCGAGGCAGCAATAGACCCTTGGAGACAAGTTGGCTGGAGGACGATGTATTGGATCGCGACGCAATTTGAGTCTTCTATCGTCATTAGGAGGCCCTGAACGTTACAATTAACTATCATTTTTGCGTCGGGTTCGAAAATCTAGACTCACAGGAGAACGACCATAAGGTGCCCTCGGCAGCAATAGACCCTTGGAGACAAGTCGGCTGGAGGCCGATGTATTGAATCTCGACGCAATTTGAGTGTTCCATCGGCATTAGAAGGCCCTGAACGTTACAATTAACTATCATTTTTGCGTCGGATTCCATAATCTAGACTCACAGGAGAACGACCATAAGGTGCCCGAGGCAGCAATAGACCCTTGGAGACAAGTCGGCTGGAGGCCGATGTATTGAATCTCGACGCAATTTGAGTGTTCCATCGTCATTAGGAGGCGCTGAACGTTACAATTCACTATCATTTTTGCGTCGGATTCGAAAATCTAGACTCACAGGACAACGACCATAAGGTGCCCGAGGCAGCAATAGACCCTTGGAGACAAGTCGGCTGGAGGACGATGTATTGGATCGCGACGCAATTTGAGTCTTCTATCGTCATTAGGAGGCGCTGAACGTTACAATTCACTATCATTTTTGCGTCGGATTCGAAAATCTAGACTCACAGGAGAAGGACCATGTGGTGCCCGAGGCAGCGATATCCCCTTGGAGACAAGTAGGCTGGAGGCCGATGTATTGAATCTCGACGCAATTTGAGTGTTCCATCGTCATTAGGAGGCGCTGAACGTTACAATTCACTATCATTGTTGCGTCGGATTCGAAAATCTAGACTCACAGGACAACGACCATAAGGTGCCCGAGGCAGCAATAGACCCTTGGAGACAAGTCGGCTGGAGGCCGATGTATTGGATCGCGACGCAATTTGAGTCTTCTATCGTCATTAGGAGGCGCTGAACGTTACAATTCACTATCATTTTTGCGTCGGATTCGAAAATCTAGACTCACAGGAGAAGGATCATATTGTGCCCGAGACAGCAATATCCCCTTGGAGACAAGTCGGCTGGAGGCCGATGTATTGAATCTCGACGCAATTTGAGTGTTCCATCGTCATTATAAGGCACTGAACGTTACAATTAACTATCATTTTTGCGTCGGATTCGAAAATCTAGACTCACAGGACAACGACCATAAGGTGCCCGAGGCAGCAATAGACCCTTGGAGACTAGTCGGCTGGAGGACGATGTATTGAATCTCGACGCAATTTGAGTGTTCCATCGTCATTAGGAGGCCCTGAACGTTATAATTAACGATCATTTTTGCGTCGGATTCGATAATCTAAACTCACAGGAGAACGACCATAAGGCGCCCGAGGCAGCAATAGACCCTTGGAGACAAGTTGGCTGGAGGACGATGTATTGGATCGCGACGCAATTTGAGTCTTCTATCGTCATTAGGAGGCCCTGAACGTTACAATTAACTATCATTTTTGCGTCGGGTTCGAAAATCTAGACTCACAGGAGAACGACCATAAGGTGCCCTCGGCAGCAATAGACCCTTGGAGACAAGTCGGCTGGAGGCCGATGTATTGAATCTCGACGCAATTTGAGTGTTCCATCGGCATTAGAAGGCCCTGAACGTTACAATTAACTATCATTTTTGCGTCGGATTCCATAATCTAGACTCACAGGAGAACGACCATAAGGTGCCCGAGGCAGCAATAGACCCTTGGAGACAAGTCGGCTGGAGGACGATGTATTGAATCTCGACGCAATTTGAGTGTTCCATCGTCATTAGGAGGCCCTGAACGTTATAATTAACGATCATTCTTGCGTCGGATTCGATAATCTAAACTCACAGGAGAACGACCATAAGGCGCCCGAGGCAGCAATAGACCCTTGGAGACAAGTTGGCTGGAGGACGATGTATTGGATCGCGACGCAATTTGAGTCTTCTATCGTCATTAGGAGGCCCTGAACGTTACAATTAACTATCATTTTTGCGTCGGGTTCGAAAATCTAGACTCACAGGAGAACGACCATAAGGTGCCCTCGGCAGCAATAGACCCTTGGAGACAAGTCGGCTGGAGGCCGATGTATTGAATCTCGACGCAATTTGAGTGTTCCATCGGCATTAGAAGGCCCTGAACGTTACAATTAACTATCATTTTTGCGTCGGATTCCATAATCTAGACTCACAGGAGAACGACCATAAGGTGCCCGAGGCAGCAATAGACCCTTGGAGACAAGTCGGCTGGAGGCCGATGTATTGAATCTCGACGCAATTTGAGTGTTCCATCGTCATTAGGAGGCGCTGAACGTTACAATTCACTATCATTTTTGCGTCGGATTCGAAAATCTAGACTCACAGGACAACGACCATAAGGTGCCCGAGGCAGCAATAGACCCTTGGAGACAAGTCGGCTGGAGGACGATGTATTGGATCGCGACGCAATTTGAGTCTTCTATCGTCATTAGGAGGCGCTGAACGTTACAATTCACTATCATTTTTGCGTCGGATTCGAAAATCTAGACTCACAGGAGAAGGACCATGTGGTGCCCGAGGCAGCGATATCCCCTTGGAGACAAGTAGGCTGGAGGCCGATGTATTGAATCTCGACGCAATTTGAGTGTTCCATCGTCATTAGGAGGCGCTGAACGTTACAATTCACTATCATTGTTGCGTCGGATTCGAAAATCTAGACTCACAGGACAACGACCATAAGGTGCCCGAGGCAGCAATAGACCCTTGGAGACAAGTCGGCTGGAGGCCGATGTATTGGATCGCGACGCAATTTGAGTCTTCTATCGTCATTAGGAGGCGCTGAACGTTACAATTCACTATCATTTTTGCGTCGGATTCGAAAATCTAGACTCACAGGAGAAGGATCATATTGTGCCCGAGACAGCAATATCCCCTTGGAGACAAGTCGGCTGGAGGACGATGTATTGAATCTCGACGCAATTTGAGTGTCCCATCGTCATTAGGAGGCCCTGAACGTTATAATTAACTATCATTTTTGCGTCGGATTCGATAATCTAAACTCACAGGAGAAGGACCATGTGGTGCCCGAGGCAGCGATATCCCCTTGGAGACAAGTCGGCTGGAGGACGATGTATTGGATCGCGACGCAATTTGAGTCTTCTATCGTCATTAGGAGGCCCTGAACGTTACAATTAACTATCATTTTAGCGTCGGGTTCGAAAATCTAGACTCACAGGAGAAGGACCATGTGGTGCCCGAGGCAGCGATATCCCCTTGGAGACAAGTAGGCTGGAGGCCGATGTATTGAATCTCGACGCAATTTGAGTGTTCCATCGTCATTAGAAGGCCCTGAACGTTACAATTAACTATCATTTTTGCGTCGGATTCGAAAATCTAGACTCACAGGACAACGACCATAAGGTGCCCGAGCCAGCAATATACCCTTGGAGACAAGTCGGCTGGAGGCCCATGTATTGAATCTCGACGCAATTTGAGTGTTCCATCGGCATTAGGAGGCCCTGAACGTTATAATTCACTATCATTTTTGCGTCGGATTCGATAATCTAAACTCACAGGAGAACGACCATAAGGTGCCCGAGGCAGCAATAGACCCTTGGAGACAAGTCGGCTGGAGGCCGATGTATTGAATCTCGACGCAATTTGAGTCTTCTATCGTCATTAGGAGGCCCTGAACGTTACAATTAACTATCATTTTTGCGTCGGATTCGAAAATCTAGACTCACAGGAGAACGACCATAAGGTGCCCGAGGCAGCAATAGACCCTTGGAGACAAGTCGGCTGGAGGACGATGTATTGGATCGCGACGCAATTTGAGTCTTCTATCGTCATTAGGAGGCGCTGAACGTTACAATTAACTATCATTTTTGCGTCGGATTCGAAAATCTAGACTCACAGGACAACGACCATAAGGTGCCCGAGGCAGCAATAGACCCTTGGAGACAAGTCGGCTGGAGGCCGATGTATTGAATCTCGACGCAATTTGAGTGTTCCATCGTCATTATAAGGCACTGAACGTTACAATTAACTATCATTTTTGCGTCGGATTCGAAAATCTAGACTCACAGGACAACGACCATAAGGTGCCCGAGGCAGCAATAGACCCTTGGAGACTAGTCGGCTGGAGGACGATGTATTGAATCTCGACGCAATTTGAGTGTTCCATCGTCATTAGGAGGCCCTGAACGTTATAATTAACGATCATTTTTGCGTCGGATTCGATAATCTAAACTCACAGGAGAACGACCATAAGGCGCCCGAGGCAGCAATAGACCCTTGGAGACAAGTTGGCTGGAGGACGATGTATTGGATCGCGACGCAATTTGAGTCTTCTATCGTCATTAGGAGGCCCTGAACGTTACAATTAACTATCATTTTTGCGTCGGGTTCGAAAATCTAGACTCACAGGAGAACGACCATAAGGTGCCCTCGGCAGCAATAGACCCTTGGAGACAAGTCGGCTGGAGGCCGATGTATTGAATCTCGACGCAATTTGAGTGTTCCATCGGCATTAGAAGGCCCTGAACGTTACAATTAACTATCATTTTTGCGTCGGATTCCATAATCTAGACTCACAGGAGAACGACCATAAGGTGCCCGAGGCAGCAATAGACCCTTGGAGACAAGTCGGCTGGAGGCCGATGTATTGAATCTCGACGCAATTTGAGTGTTCCATCGTCATTAGGAGGCGCTGAACGTTACAATTCACTATCATTTTTGCGTCGGATTCGAAAATCTAGAATTACAAGAGAACGACCATAAAGTGCCCGAGGCAGCATTAGATCCTTGGAGACAAGTCGGCTGGAGGACGATGTATTGTATCTCGACGCAATTTGAGTGTTCCATCGTCATTAGAAGGCCCTGAGCGTTACAATTAACTATCATTTTTGCGTCGGATTCGAAAATCTAGACTCACAGGAGAACGACCATAAGGTGCCCGAGGCAGCAATAGACCCTTGGAGACAAGTCGGCTGGAGGCCGATGTATTGAATCTCGACGCAATTTGAGTGTTCCATCGGCATTAGGAGGCCCTGAACGTTATAATTAACTATCATTTTTGCGTCGGATTCGATAATCTAAACTCACAGGAGAAGGACCATGTGGTGCCCGAGGCAGCGATATCCCCTTGGAGACAAGTCGGCTGGAGGACGATGTATTGGATCGCGACGCAATTTGAGTCTTCTATCGTCATTAGGAGGCCCTGAACGTTACAATTAACTATCATTTTAGCGTCGGGTTCGAAAATCTAGACTCACAGGAGAAGGACCATGTGGTGCCCGAGGCAGCGATATCCCCTTGGAGACAAGTAGGCTGGAGGCCGATGTATTGAATCTCGACGCAATTTGAGTGTTCCATCGTCATTAGAAGGCCCTGAACGTTACAATTAACTATCATTTTTGCGTCGGATTCGAAAATCTAGACTCACAGGACAACGACCATAAGGTGCCCGAGGCAGCAATATACCCTTGGAGACAAGTCGGCTGGAGGCCCATGTATTGAATCTCGACGCAATTTGAGTGTTCCATCGGCATTAGGAGGCCCTGAACGTTATAATTAACTATCATTTTTGCGTCGGATTCGATAATCTAAACTCACAGGAGAACGACCATAAGGTGCCCGAGGCAGCAATAGACCCTTGGAGACAAGTCGGCTGGAGGCCGATGTATTGAATCTCGACGCAATTTGAGTCTTCTATCGTCATTAGGAGGCCCTGAACGTTACAATTAACTATCATTTTTGCGTCGGATTCGAAAATCTAGACTCACAGGAGAACGACCATAAGGTGCCCGAGGCAGCAATAGACCCTTGGAGACAAGTCGGCTGGAGGACGATGTATTGGATCGCGACGCAATTTGAGTCTTCTATCGTCATTAGGAGGCGCTGAACGTTACAATTAACTATCATTTTTGCGTCGGATTCGAAAATCTAGACTCACAGGACAACGACCATAAGGTGCCCGAGGCAGCAATAGACCCTTGGAGACAAGTCGGCTGGAGGCCGATGTATTGAATCTCGACGCAATTTGAGTGTTCCATCGTCATTATAAGGCCCTGAACGTTACAATTACCTATCATTTTTGCGTCGGATTTGAAAATCTAGACTCACAGGAGAACGACCATAAGGTGCCCGAGGCAGCAATAGACCCTTGGAGACAAGTCGGCTGGAGGACGATGTATTGAATCTCGACGCAATTTGAGTGTTCCATCGTCATTAGGAGGCCCTGAACGTTACAATTAACTATCATTTTTGCGTCGGATTCGAAAATCTAGACTCACAGGAGAACGACCATAAGGTGCCCGAGGCAGCAATAGACCCTTGGAGACAAGTCGGCTGGAGGACGATGTATTGGATCGCGACGCAATTTGAGTCTTCTATCGTCATTAGGAGGCGCTGAACGTTACAATTAACTATCATTTTTGCGTCGGATTCGAAAATCTAGACTCACAGGACAACGACCATAAGGTGCCCGAGGCAGCAATAGACCCTTGGAGACAAGTCGGCTGGAGGCCGATGTATTGAATCTCGACGCAATTTGAGTGTTCCATCGTCATTATAAGGCCCTGAACGTTACAATTACCTATCATTTTTGCGTCGGATTTGAAAATCTAGACTCACAGGAGAACGACCATAAGGTGCCCGAGGCAGCAATAGACCCTTGGAGACAAGTCGGCTGGAGGACGATGTATTGAATCTCGACGCAATTTGAGTGTTCCATCGTCATTAGGAGGCCCTGAACGTTTCAATTAACTATCATTTTTGCGTCGGGTTCGAAAATCTAGACTCACAGGAGAACGACCATAAGGTGCCCGAGGCAGCAATAGACCCTTGGAGACAAGTCGGCTGGAGGACGATGTATTGAATCTCGACGCAATTTGAGTGTTCCATCGTCATTAGAAGGCCCTGAACGTTACAATTAACAATCATTTTTGCGTCGGATTCGAAAATCTAGACTCACAGGACAACGACCATAAGGTGCCCGAGGCAGCAATAGACCCTTGGAGACAAGTCGGCTGGAGGCCGATGTATTGAATCTCGACGCAATTTGAGTGTTCCATCGTCATTAGGAGGCGCTGAACGTTACAATTCACTATCATTTTTGCGTCGGATTCGAAAATCTAGACTCACAGGACAACGACCATAAGGTGCCCGAGGCAGCAATAGACCCTTGGAGACAAGTCGGCTGGAGGACGATGTATTGAATCTCGACGCAATTTGAGTGTTCCATCGTCATTAGAAGGCCCTGAACGTTACAATTAACTATCATTTTTGCGTCGGATTCGAAAATCTAGACTCACAGGACAACGACCATAAGGTGCCCGAGGCAGCAATAGACCCTTGGAGACAAGTCGGCTGGAGGACGATGTATTGGATCGCGACGCAATTTGAGTCTTCTATCGTCATTAGGAGGCGCTGAACGTTACAATTCACTATCATTTTTGCGTCGGATTCGAAAATCTAGACTCACAGGAGAAGGACCATGTGGTGCCCGAGGCAGCGATATCCCCTTGGAGACAAGTAGGCTGGAGGCCGATGTATTGAATCTCGACGCAATTTGAGTGCTCCATCGTCATTAGGAGGCGCTGAACGTTACAATTCACTATCATTGTTGCGTCGGATTCGAAAATCTAGACTCACAGGACAACGACCATAAGGTGCCCGAGGCAGCAATAGACCCTTGGAGACAAGTCGGCTGGAGGCCGATGTATTGGATCGCGACGCAATTTGAGTCTTCTATCGTCATTAGGAGGCGCTGAACGTTACAATTCACTATCATTTTTGCGTCGGATTCGAAAATCTAGACTCACAGGAGAAGGATCATATTGTGCCCGAGACAGCAATATCCCCTTGGAGACAAGTCGGCTGGAGGACGATGTATTGAATCTCGACGCAATTTGAGTGTCCCATCGTCATTAGGAGGCCCTGAACGTTATAATTAACTATCATTTTTGCGTCGGATTCGATAATCTAAACTCACAGGAGAAGGACCATGTGGTGCCCGAGGCAGCGATATCCCCTTGGAGACAAGTCGGCTGGAGGACGATGTATTGGATCGCGACGCAATTTGAGTCTTCTATCGTCATTAGGAGGCCCTGAACGTTACAATTAACTATCATTTTAGCGTCGGTTTCGAAAATCTAGACTCACAGGAGAAGGACCATGTGGTGCCCGAGGCAGCGATATCCCCTTGGAGACAAGTAGGCTGGAGGCCGATGTATTGAATCTCGACGCAATTTGAGTGTTCCATCGTCATTAGAAGGCCCTGAACGTTACAATTAACTATCATTTTTGCGTCGGATTCGAAAATCTAGACTCACAGGACAACGACCATAAGGTGCCCGAGGCAGCAATATACCCTTGGAGACAAGTCGGCTGGAGGCCCATGTATTGAATCTCGACGCAATTTGAGTGTTCCATCGGCATTAGGAGGCCCTGAACGTTATAATTAACTATCATTTTTGCGTCGGATTCGATAATCTAAACTCACAGGAGAACGACCATAAGGTGCCCGAGGCAGCAATAGACCCTTGGAGACAAGTCGGCTGGAGGCCGATGTATTGAATCTCGACGCAATTTGAGTGTTCCATCGTCATTATAAGGCCCTGAACGTTACAATTACCTATCATTTTTGCGTCGGATTTGAAAATCTAGACTCACAGGAGAACGACCATAAGGTGCCCGAGGCAGCAATAGACGCTTGGAGACTAGTCGGCTGGAGGACGATGTATTGAATCTCGACGCAATTTGAGTGTTCCATCGTCATTAGGAGGCCCTGAACGTTTCAATTAACTATCATTTTTGCGTCGGATTCGAAAATCTAGACTCACAGGACAACGACCATAAGGTGCCCGAGGCAGCAATAGACCCTTGGAGACAAGTCGGCTGGAGGCCGATGTATTGAATCTCGACGCAATTTGAGTGTTCCATCGTCATTATAAGGCCCTGAACGTTACAATTACCTATCATTTTTGCGTCGGATTTGAAAATCTAGACTCACAGGAGAACGACCATAAGGTGCCCGAGGCAGCAATAGACGCTTGGAGACTAGTCGGCTGGAGGACGATGTATTGAATCTCGACGCAATTTGAGTGTTCCATCGTCATTAGGAGGCCCTGAACGTTTCAATTAACTATCATTTTTGCGTCGGGTTCGAAAATCTAGACTCACAGGAGAACGACCATAAGGTGCCCGAGGCAGCAATAGACCCTTGGAGACAAGTCGGCTGGAGGACGATGTATTGAATCTCGACGCAATTTGAGTGTTCCATCGTCATTAGAAGGCCCTGAACGTTACAATTAACTATCATTTTTGCGTCGGATTCGAAAATCTAGACTCACAGGACAACGACCATAAGGTGCCCGAGGCAGCAATAGACCCTTGGAGACAAGTCGGCTGGAGGCCGATGTATTGAATCTCGACGCAATTTGAGTGTTCCATCGTCATTAGGAGGCGCTGAACGTTACAATTCACTATCATTTTTGCGACGGATTCGAAAATCTAGACTCACAGGACAACGACCATAAGGTGCCCGAGGCAGCAATAGACCCTTGGAGACAAGTCGGCTGGAGGACGATGTATTGAATCTCGACGCAATTTGAGTGTTCCATCGTCATTAGAAGGCCCTGAACGTTACAATTAACTATCATTTTTGCGTCGGATTCGAAAACCTAGACTCACAGGACAACGACCATAAGGTGCCCGAGGCAGCAATAGACCCTTGGAGACAAGTCGCCTGGAGGTCGATGTATTGGATCGCGACGCAATTTGAGTCTTCTATCGTCATTAGGAGGCGCTGAACGTTACAATTCACTATCATTTTTGCGTCGGATTCGAAAATCTAGACTCACAGGAGAAGGACCATGTGGTGCCCGAGGCAGCGATATCCCCTTGGAGACAAGTAGGCTGGAGGCCGATGTATTGAATCTCGACGCAATTTGAGTGTTCCATCGTCATTAGGAGGCGCTGAACGTTACAATTCACTATCATTTTTGCGTCGGATTCGAAAATCTAGACTCACAGGACAACGACCATAAGGTGCCCGAGGCAGCAATAGACCCTTGGAGACAAGTCGGCTGGAGGCCGATGTATTGGATCGCGACGCAATTTGAGTCTTCTATCGTCATTAGGAGGCGCTGAACATTACAATTCACTATCATTTTTGCGTCGGATTCGAAAATCTAGACTCACAGGAGAAGGATCATATTGTGCCCGAGACAGCAATATCCCCTTGGAGACAAGTCGGCTGGAGGACGATGTATTGAATCTCGACGCAATTTGAGTGTCCCATCGTCATTAGAAGGCCCTGAACGTTACAATTAACTATCATTTTTGCGTCGGATTCGAAAATCTAGACTCACAGGACAACGACCATAAGGTGCCCGAGGCAGCAATAGACCCTTGGAGACAAGTCGGCTGGAGGCCGATGTATTCAATCTCGACGCAATTTGAGTGTTCCATCGTCATTACAAGGCCCTGAACGTTACAATTAACTATCATTTTTGCGTCGGATTCGAAAATCTAGACTCACAGGAGAACGACCATAAGGTGCCCGAGGCAGCAATAGACCCTTGGAGACAAGTCGGCTGGAGGACGATGTATTGGATCGCGACGGAATTTGAGTCTTCTATCGTCATTAGGAGGCGCTGAACGTTACAATTCACTATCATTTTTGCGTCGGATTCGAAAATCTAGACTCACAGGAGAAGGACCATGTGGTGCCCGAGGCAGCGATATCCCCTTGGAGACAAGTAGGCTGGAGGCCGATGTATTCAATCTCGACGCAATTTGAGTGTTCCATCGTCATTAGGAGGCGCTGAACGTTACAATTCACTATCATTTTTGCGTCGGATTCGAAAATCTAGACTCACAGGACAACGACCATAAGGTGCCCGAGGCAGCAATAGACCCTTGGAGACAAGTCGGCTGGAGGACGATGTATTGAATCTCGACGCAATTTGAGAGTTCCATCGTCATTAGGCGGCCCTGAACGTTACAATTAACTATCACTTTTGCGTCGGATTCGAAAATCTAGAATTACAAGAGAACGACCATAAAGTGCCCGAGGCAGCAATAGATCCTTGGAGACAAGTCGGGTGGAGGACGATGTATTGTATCTCGACGCAATTTGAGTGTTCCATCGTCATTAGAAGGCCCTGAACGTTACAATTAACTATCATTTTTGCGTCGGATTCGAAAATCTAGACTCACAGGAGAACGACCATAAGGTGCCCGAGGCAGCAATAGACCCTAGGAGACAAGTCGGCTGGAGGCCGATGTATTGAATCTCGACGCAATTTGAGTGTTCCATCGGCATTAGGAGGCCCTGAACGTTACAATTAACTATCATTTTAGCGTCGGGTTCGAAAATCTAGACTCACAGGAGAACGACCATAAGGTGCCCGAGGCAGCAATAGACCCTTGGAGACAAGTCGGCTGGAGGACGATGTATTGAATCTCGACGCAATTTGAGAGTTCCATCGTCATTAGGCGGCCCTGAACGTTACAATTAACTATCATTTTTGCGTCGGATTCGAAAATCTAGACTCACAGGAGAACGACCATAAGGTGCCCGAGGCAGCAATAGACCCTTGGAGACAAGTCGGCTGGAGGACGATGTATTCAATCTCGACGCAATTTGAGTGTTCCATCGTCATTAGAAGGCCCTGAACGTTACAATTAACTATCATTTTTGCGTCGGATTCGAAAATCTAGACTCACAGGACAACGACCATAAGGTGCCCGAGGCAGCAATAGACTCTTGGAGACAAGTCGGCTGGAGGCCGATGTATTGAATCTCGACGCAATTTGAGTGTTCCATCGTCATTACAAGGCCCTGAACGTTACAATTAACTATCATTTTTGCGTCGGATTCGAAAATCTAGACTCACAGGAGAACGACCATAAGGTGCCCGAGGCAGCAATAGACCCTTGGTGACAAGTCGGCTGGAGGACGATGTATTGGATCGCGACGCAATTTGAGTCTTCTATCGTCATTAGGAGGCGCTGATCGTTACAATTCACTATCATTTTTGCGTCGGATTCGAAAATCTAGAGTCACAGGAGAAGGACCATGTGGTGCCCGAGACAGCGATATCCCCTTGGAGACAAGTAGGCTGGAGGCCGATGTATTGAATCTCGACGCAATTTGAGTGTTCCATCGGCATTAGAAGGCCCTGAACGTTACAATTAACTATCATTTTTGCGTCGGATTCCATAATCTAGACTCACAGGAGAACGACCATAAGGTGCCCGAGGCAGCAATAGACCCTTGGAGACAAGTCGGCTGGAGGCCGATGTATTGAATCTCGACGCAATTTGAGTGTTCCATCGTCATTAGGAGGCGCTGAACGTTACAATTCACTATCATTTTTGCGTCGGATTCGAAAATCTAGAATTACATGAGAACGACCATAAAGTGCCCGAGGCAGCATTAGATCCTTGGAGACAAGTCGGCTGGAGGACGATGTATTGTATCTCGACGCAATTTGAGTGTTCCATCGTCATTAGAAGGCCCTGAGCGTTACAATTAACTATCAATTTTGCGTCGGATTCGAAAATCTAGACTCACAGGAGAACGACCATAAGGTGCCCGAGGCAGCAATAGACCCTTGGAGACAAGTCGGCTGGAGGCCGATGTATTGAATCTCGACGCAATTTGAGTGTTCCATCGGCATTAGGAGGCCCTGAACGTTATAATTAACTATCATTTTTGCGTCGGATTTGATAATCTAAACTCACAGGAGAAGGACCATGTGGTGCCCGAGGCAGCGATATCCCCTTGGAGACAAGTCGGCTGGAGGTCGATGTATTGGATCGCGACGCAATTTGAGTGTTCCATCGTCATTAGGAGGCCCTGAACGTTTCAATTAACTATCATTTTTGCGTCGGGTTCGAAAATCTAGACTCACAGGAGAACGACCATAAGGTGCCCGAGGCAGCAATAGACCCTTGGAGACAAGTCGGCTGGAGGACGATGTATTGAATCTCGACGCAATTTGAGTGTTCCATCGTCATTAGAAGGCCCTGAACGTTACAATTAACAATCATTTTTGCGTCGGATTCGAAAATCTAGACTCACAGGACAACGACCATAAGGTGCCCGAGGCAGCAATAGACCCTTGGAGACAAGTCGGCTGGAGGCCGATGTATTGAATCTCGACGCAATTTGAGTGTTCCATCGTCATTAGGAGGCGCTGAACGTTACAATTCACTATCATTTTTGCGTCGGATTCGAAAATCTAGACTCACAGGACAACGACCATAAGGTGCCCGAGGCAGCAATAGACCCTTGGAGACAAGTCGGCTGGAGGACGATGTATTGAATCTCGACGCAATTTGAGTGTTCCATCGTCATTAGAAGGCCCTGAACGTTACAATTAACTATCATTTTTGCGTCGGATTCGAAAATCTAGACTCACAGGACAACGACCATAAGGTGCCCGAGGCAGCAATAGACCCTTGGAGACAAGTCGGCTGGAGGACGATGTATTGGATCGCGACGCAATTTGAGTCTTCTATCGTCATTAGGAGGCGCTGAACGTTACAATTCACTATCATTTTTGCGTCGGATTCGAAAATCTAGACTCACAGGAGAAGGACCATGTGGTGCCCGAGGCAGCGATATCCCCTTGGAGACAAGTAGGCTGGAGGCCGATGTATTGAATCTCGACGCAATTTGAGTGTTCCATCGTCATTAGGAGGCGCTGAACGTTACAATTCACTATCATTGTTGCGTCGGATTCGAAAATCTAGACTCACAGGACAACGACCATAAGGTGCCCGAGGCAGCAATAGACCCTTGGAGACAAGTCGGCTGGAGGCCGATGTATTGGATCGCGACGCAATTTGAGTCTTCTATCGTCATTAGGAGGCGCTGAACGTTACAATTCACTATCATTTTTGCGTCGGATTCGAAAATCTAGACTCACAGGAGAAGGATCATATTGTGCCCGAGACAGCAATATCCCCTTGGAGACAAGTCGGCTGGAGGACGATGTATTGAATCTCGACGCAATTTGAGTGTCCCATCGTCATTAGGAGGCCCTGAACGTTATAATTAACTATCATTTTTGCGTCGGATTCGATAATCTAAACTCACAGGAGAAGGACCATGTGGTGCCCGAGGCAGCGATATCCCCTTGGAGACAAGTCGGCTGGAGGACGATGTATTGGATCGCGACGCAATTTGAGTCTTCTATCGTCATTAGGAGGCCCTGAACGTTACAATTAACTATCATTTTAGCGTCGGGTTCGAAAATCTAGACTCACAGGAGAAGGACCATGTGGTGCCCGAGGCAGCGATATCCCCTTGGAGACAAGTAGGCTGGAGGCCGATGTATTGAATCTCGACGCAATTTGAGTGTTCCATCGTCATTAGAAGGCCCTGAACGTTACAATTAACTATCATTTTTGCGTCGGATTCGAAAATCTAGACTCACAGGACAACGACCATAAGGTGCCCGAGCCAGCAATATACCCTTGGAGACAAGTCGGCTGGAGGCCCATGTATTGAATCTCGACGCAATTTGAGTGTTCCATCGGCATTAGGAGGCCCTGAACGTTATAATTAACTATCATTTTTGCGTCGGATTCGATAATCTAAACTCACAGGAGAACGACCATAAGGTGCCCGAGGCAGCAATAGACCCTTGGAGACAAGTCGGCTGGAGGCCGATGTATTGAATCTCGACGCAATTTGAGTCTTCTATCGTCATTAGGAGGCCCTGAACGTTACAATTAACTATCATTTTTGCGTCGGATTCGAAAATCTAGACTCACAGGAGAACGACCATAAGGTGCCCGAGGCAGCAATAGACCCTTGGAGACAAGTCGGCTGGAGGACGATGTATTGGATCGCGACGCAATTTGAGTCTTCTATCGTCATTAGGAGGCGCTGAACGTTACAATTAACTATCATTTTTGCGTCGGATTCGAAAATCTAGACTCACAGGACAACGACCATAAGGTGCCCGAGGCAGCAATAGACCCTTGGAGACAAGTCGGCTGGAGGCCGATGTATTGAATCTCGACGCAATTTGAGTGTTCCATCGTCATTATAAGGCACTGAACGTTACAATTAACTATCATTTTTGCGTCGGATTCGAAAATCTAGACTCACAGGACAACGACCATAAGGTGCCCGAGGCAGCAATAGACCCTTGGAGACTAGTCGGCTGGAGGACGATGTATTGAATCTCGACGCAATTTGAGTGTTCCATCGTCATTAGGAGGCCCTGAACGTTATAATTAACGATCATTTTTGCGTCGTATTCGATAATCTAAACTCACAGGAGAACGACCATAAGGCGCCCGAGGCAGCAATAGACCCTTGGAGACAAGTTGGCTGGAGGACGATGTATTGGATCGCGACGCAATTTGAGTCTTCTATCGTCATTAGGAGGCCCTGAACGTTACAATTAACTATCATTTTTGCGTCGGGTTCGAAAATCTAGACTCACAGGAGAACGACCATAAGGTGCCCTCGGCAGCAATAGACCCTTGGAGACAAGTCGGCTGGAGGCCGATGTATTGAATCTCGACGCAATTTGAGTGTTCCATCGGCATTAGAAGGCCCTGAACGTTACAATTAACTATCATTTTTGCGTCGGATTCCATAATCTAGACTCACAGGAGAACGACCATAAGGTGCCCGAGGCAGCAATAGACCCTTGGAGACAAGTCGGCTGGAGGCCGATGTATTGAATCTCGACGCAATTTGAGTGTTCCATCGTCATTAGGAGGCGCTGAACGTTACAATTCACTATCATTTTTGCGTCGGATTCGAAAATCTAGAATTACAAGAGAACGACCATAAAGTGCCCGAGGCAGCATTAGATCCTTGGAGACAAGTCGGCTGGAGGACGATGTATTGTATCTCGACGCAATTTGAGTGTTCCATCGTCATTAGAAGGCCCTGAGCGTTACAATTAACTATCATTTTTGCGTCGGATTCGAAAATCTAGACTCACAGGAGAACGACCATAAGGTGCCCGAGGCAGCAATAGACCCTTGGAGACAAGTCGGCTGGAGGCCGATGTATTGAATCTCGACGCAATTTGAGTGTTCCATCGGCATTAGGAGGCCCTGAACGTTATAATTAACTATCATTTTTGCGTCGGATTCGATAATCTAAACTCACAGGAGAAGGACCATGTGGTGCCCGAGGCAGCGATATCCCCTTGGAGACAAGTCGGCTGGAGGACGATGTATTGGATCGCGACGCAATTTGAGTCTTCTATCGTCATTAGGAGGCCCTGAACGTTACAATTAACTATCATTTTAGCGTCGGGTTCGAAAATCTAGACTCACAGGAGAAGGACCATGTGGTGCCCGAGGCAGCGATATCCCCTTGGAGACAAGTAGGCTGGAGGCCGATGTATTGAATCTCGACGCAATTTGAGTGTTCCATCGTCATTAGAAGGCCCTGAACGTTACAATTAACTATCATTTTTGCGTCGGATTCGAAAATCTAGACTCACAGGACAACGACCATAAGGTGCCCGAGGCAGCAATATACCCTTGGAGACAAGTCGGCTGGAGGCCCATGTATTGAATCTCGACGCAATTTGAGTGTTCCATCGGCATTAGGAGGCCCTGAACGTTATAATTAACTATCATTTTTGCGTCGGATTCGATAATCTAAACTCACAGGAGAACGACCATAAGGTGCCCGAGGCAGCAATAGACCCTTGGAGACAAGTCGGCTGGAGGCCGATGTATTGAATCTCGACGCAATTTGAGTCTTCTATCGTCATTAGGAGGCCCTGAACGTTACAATTAACTATCATTTTTGCGTCGGATTCGAAAATCTAGACTCACAGGAGAACGACCATAAGGTGCCCGAGGCAGCAATAGACCCTTGGAGACAAGTCGGCTGGAGGACGATGTATTGGGATCGCGACGCAATTTGAGTCTTCTATCGTCATTAGGAGGCGCTGAACGTTACAATTAACTATCATTTTTGCGTCGGATTCGAAAATCTAGACTCACAGGACAACGACCATAAGGTGCCCGAGGCAGCAATAGACCCTTGGAGACAAGTCGGCTGGAGGCCGATGTATTGAATCTCGACGCAATTTGAGTGTTCCATCGTCATTATAAGGCCCTGAACGTTACAATTACCTATCATTTTTGCGTCGGATTTGAAAATCTAGACTCACAGGAGAACGACCATAAGGTGCCCGAGGCAGCAATAGACCCTTGGAGACAAGTCGGCTGGAGGACGATGTATTGAATCTCGACGCAATTTGAGTGTTCCATCGTCATTAGGAGGCCCTGAACGTTTCAATTAACTATCATTTTTGCGTCGGGTTCGAAAATCTAGACTCACAGGAGAACGACCATAAGGTGCCCGAGGCAGCAATAGACCCTTGGAGACAAGTCGGCTGGAGGACGATGTATTGAATCTCGACGCAATTTGAGTGTTCCATCGTCATTAGAAGGCCCTGAACGTTACAATTAACTATCATTTTTGCGTCGGATTCGAAAATCTAGACTCACAGGACAACGACCATAAGGTGCCCGAGGCAGCAATAGACAGACCCTTGGAGACAAGTCGGCTGGAGGCCGATGTATTGAATCTCGACGCAATTTGAGTGTTCCATCGTCATTAGGAGGCGCTGAACGTTACAATTCACTATCATTTTTGCGTCGGATTCGAAAATCTAGACTCACAGGACAACGACCATAAGGTGCCCGAGGCAGCAATAGACCCTTGGAGACAAGTCGGCTGGAGGACGATGTATTGAATCTCGACGCAATTTGAGTGTTCCATCGTCATTAGAAGGCCCTGAACGTTACAATTAACTATCATTTTTGCGTCGGATTCGAAAATCTAGACTCACAGGACAACGACCATAAGGTGCCCGAGGCAGCAATAGACCCTTGGAGACAAGTCGGCTGGAGGACGATGTATTGGATCGCGACGCAATTTGAGTCTTCTATCGTCATTAGGAGGCGCTGAACGTTACAATTCACTATCATTTTTGCGTCGGATTCGAAAATCTAGACTCACAGGAGAAGGACCATGTGGTGCCCGAGGCAGCGATATCCCCTTGGAGACAGGTAGGCTGGAGGCCGATGTATTGAATCTCGACGCAATTTGAGTGTTCCATCGTCATTAGGAGGCGCTGAACGTTACAATTCACTATCATTGTTGCGTCGGATTCGAAAGTCTAGACTCACAGGACAACGACCATAAGGTGCCCGAGGCAGCAATAGACCCTTGGAGACAAGTCGGCTGGAGGCCGATGTATTGGATCGCGACGCAATTTGAGTCTTCTATCGTCATTAGGAGGCGCTGAACGTTACAATTCACTATCATTTTTGCGTCGGATTCGAAAATCTAGACTCACAGGAGAAGGATCATATTGTGCCCGAGACAGCAATATCCCCTTGGAGACAAGTCGGCTGGAGGGACGATGTATTGAATCTCGACGCAATTTGAGTGTCCCATCGTCATTAGGAGGCCCTGAACGTTATAATTAACTATCATTTTTGCGTCGGATTCGATAATCTAAACTCACAGGAGAAGGACCATGTGGTGCCCGAGGCAGCGATATCCCCTTGGAGACAAGTCGGCTGGAGGACGATGTATTGGATCGCGACGCAATTTGAGTCTTCTATCGTCATTAGGAGGCCCTGAACGTTACAATTAACTATCATTTTAGCGTCGGTTTCGAAAATCTAGACTCACAGGAGAAGGACCTGTGGTGCCCGAGGCAGCGATATCCCCTTGGAGACAAGTAGGCTGGAGGCCGATGTATTGAATCTCGACGCAATTTGAGTGTTCCATCGTCATTAGAAGGCCCTGAACGTTACAATTAACTATCATTTTTGCGTCGGATTCGAAAATCTAGACTCACAGGACAACGACCATAAGGTGCCCGAGGCAGCAATATACCCTTGGAGACAAGTCGGCTGGAGGCCCATGTATTGAATCTCGACGCAATTTGAGTGTTCCATCGGCATTAGGAGGCGCTGAACGTTATAATTAACTATCATTTTTGCGTCGGATTCGATAATCTAAACTCACAGGAGAACGACCATAAGGTGCCCGAGGCAGCAATAGACCCTTGGAGACAAGTCGGCTGGAGGCCGATGTATTGAATCTCGACGCAATTTGAGTCTTCTATCGTCATTAGGAGGCCCTGAACGTTACAATTAACTATCATTTTTGCGTCGGATTCGAAAATCTAGACTCACAGGAGAACGACCATAAGGTGCCCGAGGCAGCAATAGACCCTTGGAGACAAGTCGGCTGGAGGACGATGTATTGAATCTCGACGCAATTTGTGTGTTCCATCGTCATTAGGAGGCCCTGAACGTTTCAATTAACTATCATTTTTGCGTCGGGTTCGAAAATCTAGACTCACAGGAGAACGACCATAAGGTGCCCGAGGCAGCAATAGACCCTTGGAGACAAGTCGGCTGGAGGACGATGTATTGAATCTCGACGCAATTTGAGTGTTCCATCGTCATTAGAAGGCCCTGAACGTTACAATTAACTATCATTTTTGCGTCGGATTCGAAACTCTATACTCACAGGACAACGACCATAAGGTGCCCGAGGCAGCAATAGACCCTTGGAGACAAGTCGGCTGGAGGCCGATGTATTGAATCTCGACGCAATTTGAGTGTTCCATCGTCATTAGGAGGCGCTGAACGTTACAATTCACTATCATTTTTGCGTCGGATTCGAAAATCTAGACTCACAGGACAACGACCATAAGGTGCCCGAGGCAGCAATAGACCCTTGGAGACAAGTCGGCTGGAGGACGATGTATTGAATCTCGACGCAATTTGAGTGTTCCATCGTCATTAGAAGGCCCTGAACGTTACAATTAACTATCATTTTTGCGTC
Source organism: Schistocerca americana (assembly GCF_021461395.2). NCBI lineage: Eukaryota > Metazoa > Arthropoda > Insecta > Orthoptera > Acrididae > Schistocerca > Schistocerca americana. The sequence continues at coordinate 55,197 of NW_025726288.1, read as the reverse complement.
GGATTCGAAAACCTAGACTCACAGGACAACGACCATAAGGTGCCCGAGGCAGCAATAGACCCTTGGAGACAAGTCGCCTGGAGGACGATGTATTGGATCGCGACGCAATTTGAGTCTTCTATCGTCATTAGGAGGCGCTGAACGTTACAATTCACTATCATTTTTGCGTCGGATTCGAAAATCTAGACTCACAGGAGAAGGACCATGTGGTGCCCGAGGCAGCGATATCCCCTTGGAGACAAGTAGGCTGGAGGCCGATGTATAGAATCTCGACGCAATTTGAGTGTTCCATCGTCATTAGGAGGCGCTGAACGTTACAATTCACTATCATTTTTGCGTCGGATTCGAAAATCTAGACTCACAGGACAACGACCATAAGGTGCCCGAGGCAGCAATAGACCCTTGGAGACAAGTCGGCTGGAGGCCGATGTATTGGATCGCGACGCAATTTGAGTCTTCTATCGTCATTAGGAGGCGCTGAACATTACAATTCACTATCATTTTTGCGTCGGATTCGAAAATCTAGACTCACAGGAGAAGGATCATATTGTGCCCGAGACAGCAATATCCCCTTGGAGACAAGTCGGCTGGAGGACGATGTATTGAATCTCGACGCAATTTGAGTGTCCCATCGTCATTAGAAGGCCCTGAACGTTACAATTAACTATCATTTTTGCGTCGGATTCGAAAATCTAGACTCACAGGACAACGACCATAAGGTGCCCGAGGCAGCAATAGACCCTTGGAGACAAGTCGGCTGGAGGCCGATGTATTCAATCTCGACGCAATTTGAGTGTTCCATCGTCATTACAAGGCCCTGAACGTTACAATTAACTATCATTTTTGCGTCGGATTCGAAAATCTAGACTCACAGGAGAACGACCATAAGGTGCCCGAGGCAGCAATAGACCCTTGGAGACAAGTCGGCTGGAGGACGATGTATTGGATCGCGACGGAATTTGAGTCTTCTATCGTCATTAGGAGGCGCTGAACGTTACAATTCACTATCATTTTTGCGTCGGATTCGAAAATCTAGACTCACAGGAGAAGGACCATGTGGTGCCCGAGGCAGCGATATCCCCTTGGAGACAAGTAGGCTGGAGCCGATGTATTCAATCTCGACGCAATTTGAGTGTTCCATCGTCATTAGGAGGCGCTGAACGTTACAATTCACTATCATTTTTGCGTCGGATTCGAAAATCTAGACTCACAGGACAACGACCATAAGGTGCCCGAGGCAGCAGTAGACCCTTGGAGACAAGTCGGCTGGAGGACGATGTATTGAATCTCGACGCAATTTGAGAGTTCCATCGTCATTAGGCGGCCCTGAACGTTTATAATTAACTATCATTTTTCCGTCGGATTCGAAAATCTAGACTCACAGGAGAACGACCATAAGGTGCCCGAGGCAGCAATAGACCCTAGGAGACAAGTCGGCTGGAGGCCGATGTATTGAATCTCGACGCAATTTGAGTGTTCCATCGGCATTAGGAGGCCCTGAACGTTACAATTAACTATCATTTTTGCGTCGGGTTCGAAAATCTAGACTCACAGGATAACGACCATAAGGTGCCCGAGGCAGCAATAGACCCTTGGAGACAAGTCGGCTGGAGGACGATGTATTGAATCTCGACGCAAATTGAGAGTTCCATCGTCATTAGGCGGCCCTGAACGTTACAATTAACTATCACTTTTGCGTCGGATTCGAAAATCTAGAATTACAAGAGAACGACCATAAAGTGCCCGAGGCAGCAATAGATCCTTGGAGACAAGTCGGGTGGAGGACGATGTATTGTATCTCGACGCAATTTGAGTGTTCCATCGTCATTAGAAGGCCCTGAACGTTACAATTAACTATCATTTTTGCGTCGGATTCGAAAATCTAGACTCACAGGAGAACGACCATAAGGTGCCCGAGGCAGCAATAGACCCTAGGAGACAAGTCGGCTGGAGGCCGATGTATTGAATCTCGACGCAATTTGAGTCTTCTATCGTCATTAGGAGGCGCTGAACGTTACAATTCACTATCATTTTTGCGTCGGATTCGAAAATCTAGACTCACAGGTGAACGACCATAAGGTGCCCGAGGCAGCAATAGACCCTTGGAGACAAGTCGGCTGGAGGACGATGTATTGAATCTCGACGCAATTTGAGAGTTCCATCGTCATTAGAAGGCCCTGAACGTTACAATTAACTATCATTTTTGCGTCGGATTCGAAAATCTAGACTCACAGGACAACGACCATAAGGTGCCCGAGGCAGCAATAGACCCTTGGAGACAAGTCGGCTGGAGGCCGATGTATTGAATCTCGACGCAATTTGAGTGTTCCATCGTCATTAGAAGGCCCTGAACGTTACAATTAACTATCATTTTTGCGTCGGATTCGAAAATCTAGACTCACAGGAGAACGACCATAAGGTGCCCGAGGCAGCAATAGACCCTTGGAGACAAGTCGGCTGGAGGACGATGTATTGGATCGCGACGGAATTTGAGTCTTCTATCGTCATTAGGAGGCGCTGAACGTTACAATTCACTATCATTTTTGCGTCGGATTCGAAAATCTAGACTCACAGGAGAAGGACCATGTGGTGCCCGAGGCAGCGATATCTCCTTGGAGACAAGTAGGCTGGAGGCCGATGTATTCAATCTCGACGCAATTTGAGTGTTCCATCGTCATTAGGAGGCGCTGAACGTTACAATTCACTATCATTTTTGCGTCGGATTCGAAAATCTAGACTCACAGGACAACGACCATAAGGTGCCCGAGGCAGCAATAGACCCTTGGAGACAAGTCGGCTGGAGGCCGATGTATTGAATCTCGACGCAATTTGAGTGTTCCATCGTCATTAGGAGGCTCTGAACGTTATAATTAACTATCATTTTTCCGTCGGATTCGAAAATCTAGACTCACAGGAGAACGACCATAAGGTGCCCGATGCAGCAATAGACCCTTGGAGACAAGTCGGCTGGAGGCCGATGTATTGAATCTCGACGCAATTTGAGTGTTCCATCGGCATTAGGAGGCCCTGAACGTTACAATTAACTATCATTTTTGCGTCGGGTTCGAAAATCTAGACTCACAGGATAGCGACCATAAGGTGCCCATAGGCAGCAATAGACCCTTGGAGACAAGTCGGCTGGAGGACGATGTATTGAATCTCGACGCAATTTGAGAGTTCCATCGTCATTAGGCGGCCCTGAACGTTACAATTAACTATCACTTTTGCGTCGGATTCGAAAATCTAGAATTACAAGAGAACGACCATAAAGTGCCCGAGGCAGCAATAGATCCTTGGAGACAAGTCGGGTGGAGGACGATGTATTGTATCTCGACGCAATTTGAGTGTTCCATCGTCATTAGAAGGCCCTGAACGTTACAATTAACTATCATTTTTGCGTCGGATTCGAAAATCTAGACTCACAGGAGAACGACCATAAGGTGCCCGAGGCAGCAATAGACCCTAGGAGACAAGTCGGCTGGAGGCCGATGTATTGAATCTCGACGCAATTTGAGTGTTCCATCGGCATTAGGAGGCCCTGAACGTTACAATTAACTATCATTTTAGCGTCGGGTTCGAAAATCTAGACTCACAGGAGAACGACCATAAGGTGCCCGAGGCAGCAATAGACCCTTGGAGACAAGCCGGCTGGAGGACGATGTATTGAATCTCGACGCAATTTGAGAGTTCCATCGTCATTAGGCGGCCCTGAACGTTACAATTAACTATCATTTTTGCGTCGGATTCGAAAATCTAGACTCACAGGAGAACGACCATAAGGTGCCCGAGGCAGCAATAGACCCTTGGAGACAAGTCGGCTGGAGGACGATGTATTCAATCTCGACGCAATTTGAGTGTTCCATCGTCATTAGAAGACCCTGAACGTTACAATTAACTATCATTTTTGCGTCGGATTCGAAAATCTAGACTCACAGGACAACGACCATAAGGTGCCCGAGGCAGCAATAGACTCTTGGAGACAAGTCGGCTGGAGGCCGATGTATTGAATCTCGACGCAATTTGAGTGTTCCATCGTCATTACAAGGCCCTGAACGTTACAATTAACTATCATTTTTGCGTCGGATTCGAAAATCTAGACTCACAGGAGAACGACCATAAGGTGCCCGAGGCAGCAATAGACCCTTGGTGACAAGTCGGCTGGAGGACGATGTATTGGATCGCGACGCAATTTGAGTCTTCTATCGTCATTAGGAGGCGCTGATCGTTACAATTCACTATCATTTTTGCGTCGGATTCGAAAATCTAGAGTCACAGGAGAAGGACCATGTGGTGCCCGAGACAGCGTTATCCCCTTGGAGACAAGTAGGCTGGAGGCCGATGTATTGAATCTCGACGTAATTTGAGTGTTCCATCGGCATTAGAAGGCCCTGAACGTTACAATTAACTATCATTTTTGCGTCGGATTCGATAATCTAGACTCACAGGAGAACGACCATAAGGTGCCCGAGGCAGCAATAGACCCTTGGAGACAAGTCGGCTGGAGGACGATGTATTGGATCGCGAAGCAATTTGAGTCTTCTATCGTCATTAGGAGGCGCTGAACGTTACAATTCACTATCATTTTTTGCGTCGGATTCGAAAATCTAGACTCACAGGAGAAGGATCATATTGTGCCCGAGACAGCAATATCCCCTTGGAGACAAGTCGGCTGGAGGACGGTGTATTGAATCTCGACGCAATTTGAGTGTCCCATCGTCATTAGAAGGCCCAGAACGTTACAATTAACTATCATTTTTGCGTCGGATTCGATAATCTAAACTCACAGGAGAACGACCATAAGGTGCCAGAGGCAGCAATAGACCCTTGGAGACAAGTCGGCTGGAGGACGATGTATTGGATCGCGACGCAATTTGAGTCTTCTATCGTCATTAGGAGGCGCTGAACGTTACAATTAACTATCATTTTTGCGTCGGATTCGATAATCTAAACTCACAGGAGAACGACCATAAGGTGCCCGAGGCAGCAATAGACCCTTGGAGACAAGTCGGCTGGAGGCCGATGTATTGAATCTCGACGCAATTTGAGTCTTCTATCGTCATTAGGAGGCCCTGAACGTTACAATTAACTATCATTTTTGCGTCGGATTCGAAAATCTAGACTCACAGGAGAACGACCATAAGGTGCCCGAGGCAGCAATAGACCCTTGGAGACAAGTCGGCATGAGGACGATGTATTGGATCGCGACGCAATTTGAGTCTTCTATCGTCATTAGGAGGCCCTGAACGTTACAATTAACTATCATTTTAGCGTCGGGTTCGAAAATCTAGACTCACAGGAGAACGACCATAAGGTGCCCGAGCCAGCAATAGACCCTTGGAGACAAGTCGGCTGGAGGACGATGTATTGGATCGCGACGCAATTTGAGTCTTCTATCGTCATTAGGAGGCGCTGAACGTTACAATTCACTACCATTTTTGCGTCGGATTCGAAAATCCAAACTCACAGGAGAAGGACCATGTGGTGCCCGAGGCAGCGATATCCCCTTGGAGACAAGTAGGCTGGAGGCCGATGTATTGTATCTCGACGCAATTTGAGTGTTCCATCGTCATTAGAAGGCCCTGAACGTTACAATTAACGATCATTTTTGCGTCGGATTCGAAAATCTAGACTCACAGGAGAAGGACCATGTGATGCCCGAGGCAGCGATATCCCCTTGGAGACAAGTAGGCTGGAGGCCGATGTATTGAATCTCGACGCAATTTGAGTGTTCCATCGTCATTAGAAGGCCCTGAACGTTACAATTAACTATCATTTTTGCGTCGGATTCGAAAATCTAGACTCACAGGACAACGACCATAAGGTGCCCGAGGCAGCAATAGACCCTTGGAGACAAGTAGGCTGGAGGCCGATGTATTGAATCTCGACGCAATTTGTGTGTTCCATCGGCATTAGGAGGCCCTGAACGTTATAATTAACGATCATTTTTGCGTCGGATTCGATAATCTAAACTCACAGGAGAACGACCATAAGGTGCCCGAGGCAGCAATAGACCTTGGAGACAAGTCGGCTGGAGGCCGATGTATTGAATCTCGACGCAATTTGAGTGTTCCATCGTCATTACAAGGCCCTGAACGTTACAATTAACTATCATTTTTGCGTCGGATTCGAAAATCTAGACTCACAGGACAGCGACCATAAGGTGCCCGTGGCAGCAATAGACCCTTGGAGACAAGTCGGCTGGAGGACGATGTATTGGATCGCGACGCAATTTGAGTCTTCTATCGTCATTAGGAGGCCCTGAACGTTACAATTAACTATCATTTTAGCGTCGGGTTCGAAAATCTAGACTCACAGGAGAACGACCATAAGGTGCCCGAGGCAGCAATAGACCCTTGGAGACAAGTCGGCTGGAGGACGATGTATTGGACCGCGAAGCAATTTGAGTCTTCTATCGTCATTAGGAGGCGCTGAACGTTACAATTCACTATCATTTTTGCGTCGGATTCGAAAATCTAGACTCACAGGAGAAGGATCATATTGTGCCCGAGACAGCAATATCCCCTTGGAGACAAGTCGGCTGGAGGACGGTGTATTGAATCTCGACGCAATTTGAGTGTCCCATCGTCATTAGAAGGCCCAGAACGTTACAATTAACTATCATTTTTGCGTCGGATTCGATAATCTAAACTCACAGGAGAACGACCATAAGGTGCCAGAGGCAGCAATAGACCCTTGGAGACAAGTCGGCTGGAGGACGATGTATTGGATCGCGACGCAATTTGAGTCTTCTATCGTCATTAGGAGGCGCTGAACGTTACAATTAACTATAATTTTTGCGTCGGATTCGATAATCTAAACTCACAGGAGAACGACCATAAGGTGCCCGAGGCAGCAATAGACCCTTGGAGACAAGTCGGCTGGAGGACGATGTATTGGATCGCGACGCAATTTGAGTGTTCCATCGTCATTACAAGGCCCTGAACGTTACAATTAACTATCATTTTTGCGTCGGATTCGAAAATCTAGACTCACAGGAGAAGGACCATGTGATGCCCGAGGCAGCGATATCCACTTGGAGACAAGTAGGCTGGAGGCCGATGTATTGAATCTCGACGCAATTTGAGTGTTTCATCGTCATTAGAAGGCCCTGAACGTTACAATTGACTATCATTTTTGCGTCGGATTCGAAAATCTAGACTCACAGGACAACGACCATAAGGTGCCCGAGGCAGCAATAGACCCTTGGAGACAAGTAGGCTGGAGGCCGATGTATTGAATCTCGACGCAATTTAAGTGTTCCATCGGCATTAGGAGGCCCTGAACGTTATAATTAACGATCATTTTTGCGTCGGATTCGATAATCTAAACTCACAGGAGAACGACCATAAGGTGCCCGAGGCAGCAATAGACCCTTGGAGACAAGTCGGCTGGAGGCCGATGTATTGAATCTCGACGCAATTTGAGTCTTCTATCGTCATTAGGAGGCCCTGAACGATACAATTAACTATCATTTTTGCGTCGTATTCGAAAATCTAGACTCACAGGAGAACGACCATAAGGTGCCCGAGGCAGCAATAGACCCTTGGAGACAAGTCGGCTGGAGGACGATGTATTGGATCGCGACGCAATTTGAGTCTTCTATCGTCGTTAGGAGGCCCTGAACGTTACAATTAACTATCATTTTAGCGTCGGGTTCGAAAATCTAGACTCACAGGAGAACGACCATAAGGTGCCCGAGCCAGCAATAGACCCTTGGAGACAAGTCGGCCGGAGGACGATGTATTGGATCGCGACGCAATTTGAGTCTTCTATCGTCATTAGGAGGCGCTGAACGTTACAATTCACTACCATTTTTGCGTCGGATTCGAAAATCCAAACTCACAGGAGAAGGACCATGTGGTGCCCGAGGCAGCGATATCCCCTTGGAGACAAGTAGGCTCGAGGCCGATGTATTGTATCTCGACGCAATTTGAGTGTTCCATCGTCATTAGAAGGCCCTGAACGTTACAATTAACGATCATTTTTGCGTCGGATTCGAAAATCTAGACTCACAGGAGAAGGACCATGTGATGCCCGAGGCAGCGATATCCCCTTGGAGACAAGTAGGCTGGAGGCCGATGTATTGAATCTCGACGCAATTTGAGTGTTCCATCGTCATTAGAAGGCCCTGAACGTTACAATTAACTATCATTTTTGCGTCGGATTCGAAAATCTAGACTCACAGGACAACGACCATAAGGTGCCCGAGGCAGCAAGAGACCCTTGGAGACAAGTAGGCTGGAGGCCGATGTATTGAATCTCGACGCAATTTGTGTGTTCCATCGGCATTAGGAGGCCCTGAACGTTATAATTAACGATCATTTTTGCGTCGGATTCGATAATCTAAACTCACAGGAGAACGACCATAAGGTGCCCGAGGCAGCAATAGACCTTTGGAGACAAGTCGGCTGGAGGCCGATGTATTGAATCTCGACGCAATTTGAGTGTTCCATCGTCATTACAAGGCCCTGAACGTTACAATTAACTATCATTTTTGCGTCGGATTCGAAAATCTAGACTCACAGGACAACGACCATAAGGTGCCCGAGGCAGCAATAGACCCTTGGAGACAAGTCGGCTGGAGGACGATGTATTGGATCGCGACGCAATTTGAGTCTTCTATCGTCATTAGGAGGCGCTGAACGTTACAATTCACTATCATTTTTGCGTCGGATTCGAAAATCTATACTCACAGGAGAAGGACCATGTGGTGCCCGAGGCAGCGATATCCCCTTGGAGACAAGTAGGCTGGAGGCCGATGTATTGAATCTCGACGCAATTTGAGTGTTCCATCGTCATTAGAAGGCCCTGAACGTTACAATTAACTATCATTTTTGCGTCGGATTCGAAAATCTAGACTCACAGGACAACGACCATAAGGTGCCCGAGGCAGCAATAGACCCTTGGAGACAAGTCGGCTGGAGGCCGATGTATTGAATCTCGACTTAATTTGAGTGTTCCATCGGCATTAGGAGGCCCTGAACGTTACAATTAACTATCATTTTTGCGTCGGATTCGATAATCTAAACTCACAGGAGAACGACCATAAGGTGCCCGAGGCAGCAATAGACCCCTGGAGACAAGTCGGCTGGAGGCCGATGTATTGAATCTCGACGCCATTTGAGTGTTCCATCGGCATTACAAGGCCCTGAACGTTACAATTAACTATCATTTTTGCGTGGGATTCGATAATCTAGACTCACAGGAGAACGACCATAAGGTGCCCGAGGCAGCAATAGACCCTTGGAGACAAGTCGGCTGGAGGACGATGTATTGGATCGCGAAGCAATTTGAGTCTTCTATCGTCATTAGGAGGCGCTGAACGTTACAATTCACTATCATTTTTGCGTCGGATTCGAAAATCTAGACTCACAGGAGAAGGATCATATTGTGCCCGAGACAGCAATATCCCCTTGGAGACAAGTCGGCTGGAGGACGGTGTATTGAATCTCGACGCAATTTGAGTGTCCCATCGTCATTAGAAGGCCCAGAACGTTACAATTAACTTTCATTTTTGCGTCGGATTCGATAATCTAAACTCACAGGAGAACGACCATAAGGTGCCAGAGGCAGCAATAGACCCTTGGAGACAAGTCGGCTGGAGGACGATGTATTGGATCGCGACGCAATTTGAGTCTTCTATCGTCATTAGGAGGCGCTGAACGTTACAATTAACTATCATTTTTGCGTCGGATTCGATAATCTAAACTCACAGGAGAACGACCATAAGGTGCCCGAGGCAGCAATAGACCCTTGGAGACAAGTCGGCTGGAGGACGATGTATTGGATCGCGACGCAATTTGAGTGTTCCATCGTCATTACAAGGCCCTGAACGTTACAATTAACTATCATTTTTGCGTCGGATTCGAAAATCTAGACTCACAGGAGAAGGACCATGTGATGCCCGAGGCAGCGATATCCCCTTGGAGACAAGTAGGCTGGAGGCCGATGTATTGAATCTCGACGCAATTTGAGTGTTTCATCGTCATTAGAAGGCCCTGAACGTTACAATTAACTATCATTTTTGCGTCGGATTCGATAATCTAAACTCACAGGAGAACGACCATAAGGTGCCCGAGGCAGCAATAGACCCTTGGAGACAAGTCGGCTGGAGGACGATGTATTGGATCGCGACACAATTTGAGTCTTCTATCGTCATTAGGAGGCCCTGAACGTTACAATTAACTATCATTTTAGCGTCGGGTTCGAAAATCTAGAATCACAGGAGAACGACCATAAGGTGCCCGAGGCAGCAATAGACCCTTGGAGACAAGTCGGCTGGAGGCCGATGTATTGAATCTCGACGCAATTTGAGTGTTCCATCGGCATTACAAGGCCCTGAACGTTATAATTAAGTATCATTTTTGCGTCGGATTCGATAATCTAAACTCACGGGAGAACGACCATAAGGTGCCCGAGGCAGCCATAGACATTTGGAGACAAGTCGGCTGGAGGCCGATGTATTGAATCTCGACGCAATTTGAGTGTTCCATCGTCATTACAAGGCCCTGAACGTTACAATTAACTATCATTTTTGCGTGGGATTCGATAATCTAGACTCACAGGAGAACGACCATAAGGTGCCCGAGGCAGCAATAGACCCTTGGAGACAAGTCGGCTGGAGGACGATGTATTGGATCGCGACGCAATTTGAGTCTTCTATCGTCATTAGGAGGCGCTGAACGTTACAATTCACTATCATTATTGCGTCGGATTCGAAAATCTAGACTCACAGGAGAAGGATCATATTGTGCCCGAGACAGCAATATCCCCTTGGAGACAAGTCGGCTGGAGGACGATGTATTGAATCTCGACGCAATTTGAGTGTTCCATCGGCATTAGGAGGCCCTGAACGTTACAATTAACTATCATTTTTGCGTCGGATTCGATAATCTAAACTCAAAGGAGAACGACCATAAGGTGCCCGAGGCAGCAATAGACCCTTGGAGACAAGTCGGCTGGAGGCCGATGTATTGAATCTCGACGCAATTTGAGTGTTCCATCGGCATTAGAAGGCCCTGAACGTTACAATTAACTATCATTTTTGCGTCGGATTCGAAAATCTAGACTCACAGGAGAACGACCATAAGGTGCCCGAGGCAGGAATAGACCCTTGGAGACAAGTCGGCTGGAGGACGATGTATTGAATCTCGACGCAATTTAAGTGTTCCATCGTCATTACAAGGCCCTGAACGTTACAATTAACTATCATTTTTGCGTCGTATTCGATAATCTAAACTCACAGGAGAACGACCATAAGGTGCCCGATGCAGCAGTAGACCCTTGGAGACAAGTCGGCTGGAGGACGACGTATTGGATCTCGACGCAATTTGAGTGTTCCATCGTCATTACAAGGCCCTGAACGTTACAATTAACTATCATTTTTGCGTCGGATTCGATAATCTAAACTCACAGGAGAACGACCATAAGGTGCCCGAGGCAGCAATAGACCCCTGGAGACAAGTCGGCTGGAGGCCGATGTATTGAATCTCGACGCCATTTGAGTGTTCCATCGGCATTAGAAGGCCCTGAACGTTACAATTAACTATCATTTTTGCGTGGGATTCGATAATCTAGACTCACAGGAGAACGACCATAAGGTGCCCGAGGCAGCAATAGACCCTTGGAGACAAGTCGGCTGGAGGACGATGTATTGGATCGCGAAGCAATTTGAGTCTTCTATCGTCATTAGGAGGCGCTGAACGTTACAATTCACTATCATTTTTGCGTCGGATTCGAAAATCTAGACTCACAGGAGAAGGACCATGTGATGCCCGAGGCAGCGATATCCCCTTGGAGACAAGTAGGCTGGAGGCCGATGTATTGAATCTCGACGCAATTTGAGTGTTCCATCGTCATTAGAAGGCCCTGAACGTTACAATTAACTATCATTTTTGCGTCGGATTCGAAAATCTAGACTCACAGGACAACGACCATAAGGTGCCCGAGGCAGCAAGAGACCCTTGGAGACAAGTAGGCTGGAGGCCGATGTATTGAATCTCGACGCAATTTGTGTGTTCCATCGGCATTAGGAGGCCCTGAACGTTATAATTAACGATCATTTTTGCGTCGGATTCGATAATCTAAACTCACAGGAGAACGACCATAAGGTGCCCGAGGCAGCAATAGACCTTTGGAGACAAGTCGGCTGGAGGCCGATGTATTGAATCTCGACGCAATTTGAGTGTTCCATCGTCATTACAAGGCCCTGAACGTTACAATTAACTATCATTTTTGCGTCGGATTCGAAAATCTAGACTCACAGGACAACGACCATAAGGTGCCCGAGGCAGCAATAGACCCTTGGAGACAAGTCGGCTGGAGGACGATGTATTGGATCGCGACGCAATTTGAGTCTTCTATCGTCATTAGGAGGCGCTGAACGTTACAATTCACTATCATTTTTGCGTCGGATTCGAAAATCTATACTCACAGGAGAAGGACCATGTGGTGCCCGAGGCAGCGATATCCCCTTGGAGACAAGTAGGCTGGAGGCCGATGTATTGAATCTCGACGCAATTTGAGTGTTCCATCGTCATTAGAAGGCCCTGAACGTTACAATTAACTATCATTTTTGCGTCGGATTCGAAAATCTAGACTCACAGGACAACGACCATAAGGTGCCCGAGGCAGCAATAGACCCTTGGAGACAAGTCGGCTGGAGGCCGATGTATTGAATCTCGACATAATTTGAGTGTTCCATCGGCATTAGGAGGCCCTGAACGTTACAATTAACTATCATTTTTGCGTCGGATTCGATAATCTAAACTCACAGGAGAACGACCATAAGGTGCCCGAGGCAGCAATAGACCCCTGGAGACAAGTCGGCTGGAGGCCGATGTATTGAATCTCGACGCCATTTGAGTGTTCCATCGGCATTAGAAGGCCCTGAACGTTACAATTAACTATCATTTTTGCGTGGGATTCGATAATCTAGACTCACAGGAGAACGACCATAAGGTGCCCGAGGCAGCAATAGACCCTTGGAGACAAGTCGGCTGGAGGACGATGTATTGGATCGCGAAGCAATTTGAGTCTTCTATCGTCATTAGGAGGCGCTGAACGTTACAATTCACTATCATTTTTGCGTCGGATTCGAAAATCTAGACTCACAGGAGAAGGATCATATTGTGCCCGAGACAGCAATATCCCCTTGGAGACAAGTCGGCTGGAGGACGGTGTATTGAATCTCGACGCAATTTGAGTGTCCCATCGTCATTAGAAGGCCCAGAACGTTACAATTAACTTTCATTTTTGCGTCGGATTCGATAATCTAAACTCACAGGAGAACGACCATAAGGTGCCAGAGGCAGCAATAGACCCTTGGAGACAAGTCGGCTGGAGGACGATGTATTGGATCGCGACGCAATTTGAGTCTTCTATCGTCATTAGGAGGCGCTGAACGTTACAATTAACTATCATTTTTGCGTCGGATTCGATAATCTAAACTCACAGGAGAACGACCATAAGGTGCCCGAGGCAGCAATAGACCCTTGGAGACAAGTCGGCTGGAGGACGATGTATTGGATCGCGACGCAATTTGAGTGTTCCATCGTCATTACAAGGCCCTGAACGTTACAATTAACTATCATTTTTGCGTCGGATTCGAAAATCTAGACTCACAGGAGAAGGACCATGTGATGCCCGAGGCAGCGATATCCCCTTGGAGACAAGTAGGCTGGAGGCCGATGTATTGAATCTCGACGCAATTTGAGTGTTTCATCGTCATTAGAAGGCCCTGAACGTTACAATTAACTATCATTTTTGCGTCGGATTCGATAATCTAAACTCACAGGAGAACGACCATAAGGTGCCCGAGGCAGCAATAGACCCTTGGAGACAAGTCGGCTGGAGGACGATGTATTGGATCGCGACACAATTTGAGTCTTCTATCGTCATTAGGAGGCCCTGAACGTTACAATTAACTATCATTTTAGCGTCGGGTTCGAAAATCTAGAATCACAGGAGAACGACCATAAGGTGCCCGAGGCAGCAATAGACCCTTGGAGACAAGTCGGCTGGAGGCCGATGTATTGAATCTCGACGCAATTTGAGTGTTCCATCGGCATTACAAGGCCCTGAACGTTATAATTAAGTATCATTTTTGCGTCGGATTCGATAATCTAAACTCACGGGAGAACGACCATAAGGTGCCCGAGGCAGCCATAGACATTTGGAGACAAGTCGGCTGGAGGCCGATGTATTGAATCTCGACGCAATTTGAGTGTTCCATCGTCATTACAAGGCCCTGAACGTTACAATTAACTATCATTTTTGCGTGGGATTCGATAATCTAGACTCACAGGAGAACGACCATAAGGTGCCCGAGGCAGCAATAGACCCTTGGAGACAAGTCGGCTGGAGGACGATGTATTGGATCGCGACGCAATTTGAGTCTTCTATCGTCATTAGGAGGCGCTGAACGTTACAATTCACTATCATTATTGCGTCGGATTCGAAAATCTAGACTCACAGGAGAAGGATCATATTGTGCCCGAGACAGCAATATCCCCTTGGAGACAAGTCGGCTGGAGGACGATGTATTGAATCTCGACGCAATTTGAGTGTTCCATCGGCATTAGGAGGCCCTGAACGTTACAATTAACTATCATTTTTGCGTCGGATTCGATAATCTAAACTCAAAGGAGAACGACCATAAGGTGCCCGAGGCAGCAATAGACCCTTGGAGACAAGTCGGCTGGAGGCCGATGTATTGAATCTCGACGCAATTTGAGTGTTCCATCGGCATTAGAAGGCCCTGAACGTTACAATTAACTATCATTTTTGCGTCGGATTCGAAAATCTAGACTCACAGGAGAACGACCATAAGGTGCCCGAGGCAGGAATAGACCCTTGGAGACAAGTCGGCTGGAGGACGATGTATTGAATCTCGACGCAATTTAAGTGTTCCATCGTCATTACAAGGCCCTGAACGTTACAATTAACTATCATTTTTGCGTCGTATTCGATAATCTAAACTCACAGGAGAACGACCATAAGGTGCCCGATGCAGCAGTAGACCCTTGGAGACAAGTCGGCTGGAGGACGACGTATTGGATCTCGACGCAATTTGAGTGTTCCATCGTCATTACAAGGCCCTGAACGTTACAATTAACTATCATTTTTGCGTCGGATTCGATAATCTAGACTCACAGGAGAACGACCATATGGTGCCCGAGGCAGCAATAGACCCTTGGAGACAAGTCGGCTGGAGGACGATGTATTGAATCTCGACGCAATTTGAGTCTTCTATCGTCATTAGGAGGCGCTGAACGTTACAATTCACTATCATTTTTGCGTCGGATTCGAAAATCTAGACTCACAGGAGAAGGACCATGTGGTGCCCGAGGCAGCGATATCCCCTTGGAGACAAGTAGGCTGGAGGCCGATGTATTGAATCTCGACGCAATTTGAGTGTTCCATCGTCATTAGAAGGCCCTGACGTTACAATTAACTATCATTTTTGCGTCGGGTTCGAAAATCTAGACTCACAGGACAACGACCATAAGGTGCCCGAGGCAGCAATAGACCCTTGGAGACAAGTCGGCTGGAGGCCGATGTACTGAATCTCGACGCAATTTGAGTGTTCCATCGGCATTAGGAGGCCCTGAACGTTATAATTAACTATCATTTTTGCGTCGGATTCGATAATCTAAACTCACAGGAGAACGACCATAAGGTGCCCGAGGCAGCGATAGACCCTTGGAGACAAGTCGGCTGGAGGCCGATGTATTGAATCTCGACGCAATTTGAGTGTTCCATCGTCATTACAAGGCCCTGAACGTTACAATTAACTATCATTTTTGCGTCGGATTCGAAAATCTAGACTCACAGGAGAACGACCATAAGGTGCCCGAGGCAGCAATAGACCCTTGGAGACAAGTCGGCTGGAGGACGATGTATTGGATCGCGACGCAATTTGAGTCTTCTATCGTCATTAGGAGGCGCTGAACGTTACAATTCACTATCATTTTTGCGTCGGATTCGAAAATCTAGAATTACTTGAGAACGACCATAAAGTGCCCGAGGCAGCATTAGATCCTTGGAGACAAGTCGGCTGGAGGACGATGTATTGAATCTCGACGCAATTTGAGTGTCCCATCGTCATTAGAAGGCCCTGAACGTTACAATTAACTATCATTTTTGCGTCGGATTCGATAATCTAAACTCACAGGAGAACGACCATAAGGTGCCCGAGGCAGCAATAGACCCTTGGAGACAAGTCGGCTGGAGGACGATGTATTGGATCGCGACGCAATTTGAGTGTTCCATCGTCATTAGAAGGCCCTGAACGTTACAATTAACTATCATTTTTGCGTCGGATTCGAAAATCTAGACTCACAGGAGAACGACCATAAGGTGCCCGAGGCAGCAATAGACCCTTGGAGACAAGTCGGCTGGAGGCCGATGTATTGAATCTCGACGCAATTTGAGTGTTCCATCGGCATTAGAAGGCCCTGAACGTTACAATTAACTATCATTTTTGCGTCGGGTTCGAAAATCTAGACACACAGGAGAACGACCATAAGGTGCCCGAGGCAGCAATAGACCCTTGGAGACAAGTCGGCTGGAGGACGATGTATTGGATCGCGACGCAATTTGAGTCTTCTATCGTCATTAGGAGGCGCTGAACGTTACAATTAACTATCATTTTTGCGTCGGATTCGATAATCTAAACTCACAGGAGAACGACCATAAGGTGCCCGAGGCAGCAATAGACCCTTGGAGACAAGTCGGCTGGAGGACGATGTATTGGATCGCGACGCAATTTGAGTGTTCCATCGTCATTACAAGGCCCTGAACGTTACAATTAACTATCATTTTTGCGTCGGATTCGAAAATCTAGACTCACAGGAGAAGGACCATGTGATGCCCGAGGCAGCGATATCCCCTTGGAGACAAGTAGGCTGGAGGCCGATGTATTGAATCTCGACGCAATTTGAGTGTTTCATCGTCATTAGAAGGCCCTGAACGTTACAATTAACTATCATTTTTGCGTCGGATTCGATAATCTAAACTCACAGGAGAACGACCATAAGGTGCCCGAGGCAGCAATAGACCCTTGGAGACAAGTCGGCTGGAGGACGATGTATTGGATCGCGACACAATTTGAGTCTTCTATCGTCATTAGGAGGCCCTGAACGTTACAATTAACTATCATTTTAGCGTCGGGTTCGAAAATCTAGAATCACAGGAGAACGACCATAAGGTGCCCGAGGCAGCAATAGACCCTTGGAGACAAGTCGGCTGGAGGCCGATGTATTGAATCTCGACGCAATTTGAGTGTTCCATCGGCATTACAAGGCCCTGAACGTTATAATTAAGTATCATTTTTGCGTCGGATTCGATAATCTAAACTCACGGGAGAACGACCATAAGGTGCCCGAGGCAGCCATAGACATTTGGAGACAAGTCGGCTGGAGGCCGATGTATTGAATCTCGACGCAATTTGAGTGTTCCATCGTCATTACAAGGCCCTGAACGTTACAATTAACTATCATTTTTGCGTGGGATTCGATAATCTAGACTCACAGGAGAACGACCATAAGGTGCCCGAGGCAGCAATAGACCCTTGGAGACAAGTCGGCTGGAGGACGATGTATTGGATCGCGACGCAATTTGAGTCTTCTATCGTCATTAGGAGGCGCTGAACGTTACAATTCACTATCATTATTGCGTCGGATTCGAAAATCTAGACTCACAGGAGAAGGATCATATTGTGCCCGAGACAGCAATATCCCCTTGGAGACAAGTCGGCTGGAGGACGATGTATTGAATCTCGACGCAATTTGAGTGTTCCATCGGCATTAGGAGGCCCTGAACGTTACAATTAACTATCATTTTTGCGTCGGATTCGATAATCTAAACTCAAAGGAGAACGACCATAAGGTGCCCGAGGCAGCAATAGACCCTTGGAGACAAGTCGGCTGGAGGCCGATGTATTGAATCTCGACGCAATTTGAGTGTTCCATCGGCATTAGAAGGCCCTGAACGTTACAATTAACTATCATTTTTGCGTCGGATTCGAAAATCTAGACTCACAGGAGAACGACCATAAGGTGCCCGAGGCAGGAATAGACCCTTGGAGACAAGTCGGCTGGAGGACGATGTATTGAATCTCGACGCAATTTAAGTGTTCCATCGTCATTACAAGGCCCTGAACGTTACAATTAACTATCATTTTTGCGTCGTATTCGATAATCTAAACTCACAGGAGAACGACCATAAGGTGCCCGATGCAGCAGTAGACCCTTGGAGACAAGTCGGCTGGAGGACGACGTATTGGATCTCGACGCAATTTGAGTGTTCCATCGTCATTACAAGGCCCTGAACGTTACAATTAACTATCATTTTTGCGTCGGATTCGATAATCTAGACTCACAGGAGAACGACCATATGGTGCCCGAGGCAGCAATAGACCCTTGGAGACAAGTCGGCTGGAGGACGATGTATTGAATCTCGACGCAATTTGAGTCTTCTATCGTCATTAGGAGGCGCTGAACGTTACAATTCACTATCATTTTTGCGTCGGATTCGAAAATCTAGACTCACAGGAGAAGGACCATGTGGTGCCCGAGGCAGCGATATCCCCTTGGAGACAAGTAGGCTGGAGGCCGATGTATTGAATCTCGACGCAATTTGAGTGTTCCATCGTCATTAGAAGGCCCTGACGTTACAATTAACTATCATTTTTGCGTCGGGTTCGAAAATCTAGACTCACAGGACAACGACCATAAGGTGCCCGAGGCAGCAATAGACCCTTGGAGACAAGTCGGCTGGAGGCCGATGTACTGAATCTCGACGCAATTTGAGTGTTCCATCGGCATTAGGAGGCCCTGAACGTTATAATTAACTATCATTTTTGCGTCGGATTCGATAATCTAAACTCACAGGAGAACGACCATAAGGTGCCCGAGGCAGCGATAGACCCTTGGAGACAAGTCGGCTGGAGGCCGATGTATTGAATCTCGACGCAATTTGAGTGTTCCATCGTCATTACAAGGCCCTGAACGTTACAATTAACTATCATTTTTGCGTCGGATTCGAAAATCTAGACTCACAGGAGAACGACCATAAGGTGCCCGAGGCAGCAATAGACCCTTGGAGACAAGTCGGCTGGAGGACGATGTATTGGATCGCGACGCAATTTGAGTCTTCTATCGTCATTAGGAGGCGCTGAACGTTACAATTCACTATCATTTTTGCGTCGGATTCGAAAATCTAGAATTACTTGAGAACGACCATAAAGTGCCCGAGGCAGCATTAGATCCTTGGAGACAAGTCGGCTGGAGGACGATGTATTGAATCTCGACGCAATTTGAGTGTCCCATCGTCATTAGAAGGCCCTGAACGTTACAATTAACTATCATTTTTGCGTCGGATTCGATAATCTAAACTCACAGGAGAACGACCATAAGGTGCCCGAGGCAGCAATAGACCCTTGGAGACAAGTCGGCTGGAGGACGATGTATTGGATCGCGACGCAATTTGAGTGTTCCATCGTCATTAGAAGGCCCTGAACGTTACAATTAACTATCATTTTTGCGTCGGATTCGAAAATCTAGACTCACAGGAGAACGACCATAAGGTGCCCGAGGCAGCAATAGACCCTTGGAGACAAGTCGGCTGGAGGCCGATGTATTGAATCTCGACGCAATTTGAGTGTTCCATCGGCATTAGAAGGCCCTGAACGTTACAATTAACTATCATTTTTGCGTCGGGTTCGAAAATCTAGACACACAGGAGAACGACCATAAGGTGCCCGAGGCAGCAATAGACCCTTGGAGACAAGTCGGCTGGAGGACGATGTATTGGATCGCGACGCAATTTGAGTCTTCTATCGTCATTAGGAGGCGCTGAACGTTACAATTCACTATCATTTTTGCGTCGGATTCGAAAATCTAGACTCACAGGAGAAGGATCATATTGTGCCCGAGACAGCAATATCCCCTTGGAGACAAGTCGGCTGGAGGACGATGTATTGAATCTCGACGCAATTTGAGTGTTCCATCGGCATTAGAAGGCCCTGAACGTTACAATTAACTATCATTTTTGCGTCGGATTCGATAATCTAGACTCACAGGAGAACGACCATAAGGTGCCCGAGGCAGCAATAGACCCTTGGAGACAAGTCGGCTGGAGGACGATGTATTGGATCGCGACGCAATTTGAGTCTTCTATCGTCATTAGGAGGCGCTGAACGTTACAATTCACTATCATTTTTGCGTCGGATTCGAAAATCTAGACTCACAGGAGAAGGATCATATTGTGCCCGAGACAGCAATATCCCCTTGGAGACAAGTCGGCTGGAGGACGATGTATTGAATCTCGACGCAATTTGAGTGTCCCATCGTCATTAGAAGGCCCTGAACGTTACAATTAACTATCATTTTTGCGTCGGATTCGATAATCTAAACTCACAGGAGAAGGATCATATTGTGCCCGAGGCAGCAATAGACCCTTGGAGACAAGTCGGCTGGAGGACGATGTATTGGATCGCGACGCAATTTGAGTCTTCTATCGTCATTAGGAGGCGCTGAACGTTACAATTAACTATCATTTTAGCGTCGGGTTCGAAAATCTAGACTCACAGGAGAACGACCATAAGGTGCCCGAGGCAGCAATATACCCTTGGAGACAAGTCGGCTGTAGGCCGATGTATTGAATCTCGACGCAATTTGAGTGTTCCATCGGCATTAGGAGGCCCAGAACGTTATAATTAACTATCATTTTTGCGTCGGATTCGATAATCTAAACTCACAGGAGAACGACCATAAGGTGCCCGAGGCAGCAATAGACCCTTGGAGACAAGTCGGCTGGAGGCCGATGTATTGAATCTCGACGCAATTTGAGTGTTCCATCGTCATTAGAAGGCCCAGAACGTTACAATTAACTATCATTTTTGCGTCGGATTCGATAATCTAAACTCACAGGAGAACGACCATAAGGTGCCAGAGGCAGCAATAGACCCTTGGAGACAAGTCGGCTGGAGGACGATGTATTGGATCGCGACGCAATTTGAGTCTTCTATCGTCATTAGGAGGCGCTGAACGTAACAATTCACTATCATTTTTGCGTCGGATTCGAAAATCTAGACTCACAGGAGAAGGACCATGTGGTGCCCGAGGCAGCGATATCCCCTTGGAGACAAGTAGGCTGGAGGCCGATGTATTGAATCTCGACGCAATTTGAGTGTTCCATCGTCATTAGAAGGCCCTGAACATTACAATTAACTATCATTTTTGCGTCGGATTCGAAAATCTAGACTCACAGGACAACGACCATAAGGTGCCCGAGGCAGCAATAGACCCTTGGAGACAAGTCGGCTGGAGGCCGATGTATTGAATCTCAACGCAATTTGAGTGTTCCATCGGCATTAGGAGGCCCTGAACGTTATAATTAACTATCATTTTTGCGTCGGATTCGATAATCTAAACTCACAGGAGAACGACCATAAGGTGCCCGAGGCAGCAATAGACCCTTGGAGACAAGTCGGCTGGAGGCCGATGTATTGAATCTCGACGCAATTTGAGTGTTCCATCGTCATTAGAAGGCCCTGAACGTTACAATTAACTATCATTTTTGCGTCGGATTCGAAAA
Source organism: Schistocerca americana (assembly GCF_021461395.2). Taxonomy (NCBI): domain Eukaryota; kingdom Metazoa; phylum Arthropoda; class Insecta; order Orthoptera; family Acrididae; genus Schistocerca; species Schistocerca americana. The sequence continues at coordinate 33,597 of NW_025726288.1, read as the reverse complement.
TCTAGACTCACAGGAGAACGACCATAAGGTGCCCGAGGCAGCAATAGAACCTTGGAGACAAGTCGGCTGGAGGACGATGTATTGGATCGCGACGCAATTTGAGTCTTCTATCGTCATTAGGAGGCGCTGAACGTTACATTTCACTATCATTTTCGCGTCGGATTCGAAAATCTAGACTCACAGGAGAAGGACCATGTGGTGCCCGAGGCATCGATATCCCCTTGGAGACAAGTAGGCTGGAAACCGATGTATTGAATCTCGACGCAATTTGAGTGTTCCATCGTCATTAGAAGGCCCTGAACGTTACAATTAACTATCATTTTTGCGTCGGATTCGTCAATGTAGACTCACAGGACAACGACCATAAGGTGCCCGAGGCAGCAATAGACCCTTGGAGACAAGTCGGCTGGAGGCCGATGTATTGAATCTCGACGCAATTTGAGTGTTCCATCGGCATTAGGAGGCCCTGAACGTTACAATTAACTATCATTTTTGCGTCGGATTCGAAAATCTAGACTCACAGGAGGACGACCATAAGGTGCCCGAGGCAGCAATAGACCCTTGGAGACAAGTCGGCTGGAGGACGATGTATTGGATCGAGACGCAATTTGAGTCTTCTATCGTCATTAGGAGGCGCTGAACGTTACAATTCACTATCATTTTTGCGTCGGATTCGAAAATCTATACTCACAGGAGAAGGACCATGTGGTGCCCGAGGCAGCGATATCCCCTTGGAGACAAGTAGGCTGGAGGCCGATGTATTGAATCTCGACGCAATTTGAGTGTTCCATCGTCATTAGAAGGCCCTGAACGTTACAATTAACTATCATTTTTGCGTCGGATTCGAAAATCTAGACTCACAGGACAACGACCATAAGGTGCCCGAGGCAGCAATAGACCCTTGGAGACAAGTCGGCTGGAGGCCGATGTATTGAATCTCGACGCAATTTGAGTGTTCCATCGGCATTAGGAGGCCCTGAACGTTATAATTAACGATCATTTTTGCGTCGGATTCGATAATCTAAACTCACAGGAGAACGACCATAAGGTGCCCGAGGCAGCAATAGACCCTTGGAGACAAGTCGGCTGGAGGACGATGTATTGGATCGCGACGCAATTTGAGTCTTCTATCGTCATTAGGAGGCGCTGAACGTTACAATTCACTATCATTTTTGCGTCGGATTCGAAAATCTAGACTCACAGGAAAAGGACCATGTGGTGCCCGAGGCAGCGATATCCCCTTGGAGACAAGTAGGCTGGAGGCCGATGTATTGAATCTCGACGCAATTTGAGTGTTCCATCGTCATTACAAGGCCCTGAACGTTACAATTAACTATCATTTTTGCGTCGGATTCGAAAATCTAGACTCACAGGACAACGACCATAAGGTGCCCGAGGCAGCAATAGACCCTTGGAGACAAGTCGGCTGGAGGCCGATGTATTGAATCTCGACGCAATTTGAGTGTTCCATCGGCATTAGGAGGCCCTGAACGTTATAATTAACTATCATTTTGGCGTCGGATTCGATAATCTAAACTCACAGGAGAACGACCATAAGGTGCCCGAGGCAGCAATAGACCCTTGGAGACAAGTCGGCTGGAGGCCGATGTATTGAATCTCGACGCAATTTGAGTGTTCCATCGACATTACAAGGCCCTGAACGTTACAATTAACTATCATTTTTGCGTCGGATTCGAAAATCTAGACTCACAGGAGAACGACCATAAGGTGCCCGAGGCAGCAATAGACCCTTGGAGACAAGTCGGCTGGAGGACGATGTATTGAATCTCGACGCAATTTGAGTGTTCCATCGTCATTAGAAGGCACTGAACGTTACAATTAACTATCATTTTTGCGTCGGATTCGAAAATCTAGACTCACAGGACAACGACCATAAAGTGCCCGAGGCAGCAATAGACCCTTGGAGACAAGTCGGCTGGAGGCCGATGTATTGAATCTCGACGCAATTTGAGTGTTCCATCGTCATTACAAGGCCCTGAAAGTTTCAATTAACTATCATTTTTGCGTCGGATTCGAAAATCTAGACTCACAGGAGAACGACCATAAGGTGCCCGAGGCAGCAATAGACCCTTGGTTGACAAGTCGGCTGGAGGACGATGTATTGAATCTCGACGCAATTTGAGTGTTCCATCGTCATTAGAAGGCCCTGAACGTTACAATTAACTATCATTTTTGCGTCGGATTCGAAAATCTAGACTCACAGGACAAAGACCATAAGGTGCCCGAGGCAGCAATAGACCCTTGGAGACAAGTCGGCTGGAGGCCGATGTATTGAATCTCGACGCAATTTGAGTGTTCCATCGTCATTACAAGGCCCTGAACGTTACAATTAACTATCATTTTTGCGTCGGATTCGAAAATCTAGACTCACAGGAGAACGACCATAAGGTGCCCGAGGCAGCAATAGACCCTTGGAGACAAGTCGGCTGGAGGACGATGTATTGGATCGCGACGCAATTTGAGTCTTCTATCGTCATTAGGAGGCGCTGAACGTTACAATTCACTATCATTTTTGCGTCGGATTCGAAAATCTAGACTCACAGGAGAAGGACCATGTGGTGCCCGAGGCAGCGATATCCCCTTGGAGACAAGTAGGCTGGAGGCCGATGTATTGAATCTCGACGCAATTTGAGTGTTCCATCGTCATTAGAAGGCCCTGAACGTTACAATTAACTATCATTTTTGCGTCGGATTCGAAAATCTAGACTCACAGGAGAACGACCATAAGGTGCCCGATGCAGCAATAGACCCTTGGAGACAAGTCGGCTGGAGGCCGATGTATTGAATCTCGACGCAATTTGAGTGTTCCATCGGCATTAGGAGGCCCTGAACGTTACAATTAACTATCATTTTTGCGTCGGGTTCGAAAATCTAGACTCACAGGAGAACGACCATAAGGTGCCCGAGGCAGCAATAGACCCTTGGAGACAAGTCGGCTGGAGGCCGATGTATTGAATCTCGACGCAATTTGAGTGTTCCATCGGCATTAGGAGGCCCTGAACGTTACAATTAACTATCATTTTAGCGTCGGGTTCGAAAATCTAGACTCACAGGAGAACGACCATAAGGTGCCCGAGGCAGCAATAGACCCTTGGAGACAAGTCGGCTGGAGGACGATGTATTGAATCTCGACGCAATTTGAGAGTTCCATCGTCATTAGAAGGCCCTGAACGTTACAATTAACTATCATTTTTGCGTCGGATTCGAAAATCTAGACTCACAGGAGAACGACCATAAGGTGCCCGATGCAGCAATAGACCCTTGGAGACAAGTCGGCTGGAGGCCGATGTATTGAATCTCGACGCAATTTGAGTGTTCCATCGGCATTAGGAGGCCCTGAACGTTACAATTAACTATCATTTTTGCGTCGGGTTCGAAAATCTAGACTCACAGGAGAACGACCATAAGGTGCCCGAGGCAGCAATAGACCCTTGGAGACAAGTCGGCTGGAGGCCGATGTATTGAATCTCGACGCAATTTGAGTGTTCCATCGGCATTAGGAGGCCCTGAACGTTACAATTAACTATCATTTTAGCGTCGGGTTCGAAAATCTAGACTCACAGGAGAACGACCATAAGGTGCCCGAGGCAGCAATAGACCCTTGGAGACAAGTCGGCTGGAGGACGATGTATTGAATCTCGACGCAATTTGAGAGTTCCATCGTCATTAGGCGGCCCTGAACGTTACAATTAACTATCATTTTTGCGTCGGATTCGAAAATCTAGCATTACAAGAGAACGACCATTAAGTGCCCGAGGCAGCATTAGATCCTTGGAGACAAGTCGGCTGGAGGACGATGTATTGTATCTCGACGCAATTTGAGTGTTCCATCGTCATTAGAAGGCCCTGAACGTTACAATTAACTATCATTTTTGCGTCGGATTCGAAAATCTAGACTCACAGGAGAACGACCATAAGGTGCCCGAGGCAGCAATAGACCATTGGTGACAAGTCGGCTGGAGGACGATGTATTGGATCGCGACGCAATTTGAGTCTTCTATCGTCATTAGGAGGCGCTGAACGTTACAATTCACTATCATTTTTGCGTCGGATTCGAAAATCTAGACTCACAGGAGAAGGATCATATTGTGCCCGAGACAGCAATATCCCCTTGGAGACAAGTCGGCTGGAGGACGATGTATTGAATCTCGACGCAATTTGAGTGTCCCATTGTCATTAGGAGGCCCTAAACCTTACAATTAACTATCATTTTTGCGTCGGATTCGATAATCTAAACTCACAGGAGAACGACCATAAGGTGCCCGAGGCAGCAATAGACCCTTGGAGACAAGTCGGCTGGAGGCCGATGTATTGAATCTCGACGCAATTTGAGTGTTCCATCGTCATTAGAAGGCCCTGAACGTTACAATTAACTATCATTTTTGCGTCGGATTCGAAAATCTAGACTCACAGGACAACGACCATAAGGTGCCCGAGGCAGCAATAGACCCTTGGAGACAAGTCGGCTGGAGGCCGATGTATTTAATCTCGACGCAATTTGAGTGTTCCATCGTCATTACAAGGCCCTGAACGTTACAATTAACTATCATTTTTGCGTCGGATTCGAAAATCTAGACTCACAGGAGAACGACCATAAGGTGCCCGAGGCAGCAATAGACCCTTGGAGACAAGTCGGCTGGAGGCCGATGTATTGGATCGCGACGCAATTTGAGTCTTCTATCGTCATTAGGAGGCGCTGAACGTTACAATTCACTATCATTTTTGCGTCGGATTCGAAAATCTATACTCACAGGAGAAGGACCATGTGGTGCCCGAGGCAGCGATATCCCCTTGGAGACAAGTCGGCTGGAGGCCGATGTATTGAATCTCGACGCAATTTGAGTGTTCCATCGTCATTACAAGGCCCTGAACGTTACAATTAACTATCATTTTTGCGTCGGATTCGAAAATCTAGACTCACAGGAGAACGACCATAAGGTGCCCGAGGCAGCAATAGACCCTTGGAGACAAGTCGGCTGGAAGACGATGTATTGGATCGCGACGCAATTTGAGTCTTCTATCGTCATTAGGAGGCGCTGAACGTTACAATTCACTATCATTTTTGCGTCGGATTCGAAAATCTATACTCACAGGAGAAGGACCATGTGGTGCCCGAGGCAGCGATATCCCCTTGGAGACAAGTAGGCTGGAGGCCGATGTATTGAATCTCGACGCAATTTGAGTGTTCCATCGTCATTAGAAGGCCCCGAACGTTACAATTAACTATCATTTTTGCGTCGGATTCGAAAATCTAGACTCACAGGACAACGACCATAAGGTGCCCGAGGCAGCAATAGACCCTTGGAGACAAGTCGGCTGGAGGCCGATGTATTGAATCTCGACGCAATTTGAGTGTTCCATCGGCATTAGGAGGCCCTGAACGTTATAATTAACGATCATTTTTGCGTCGGATTCGATAATCTAAACTCACAGGAGAACGACCATAAGGTGCCCGAGGCAGCAATAGACCCTTGGAGACAAGTCGGCTGGAGGACGATGCATTGGATCGCGACGCAATTTGAGTCTTCTATCGTCAATAGGAGGCGCTGAACGTTACAATTAACTATCATTTTTGCGTCGGATTCGAAAATCTAGACTCACAGGAGAACGACCATAAGGTGCCCGAGGCAGCAATAGACCCTTGGAGACAAGTCGGCTGGAGGCCGATGTATTGAATCTCGACGCAATTTGAGTGTTCCAGCGGCATTAGGAGGCCCTGAACGTTATAATTAACTATCATTTTTGCGTCGGATTCGAAAATCTAGACTCACGGGAGAACGACCATAAGGTGCCCGAGGCAGCAATAGACCCCTGGAGACAAGTCGGCTGGAGGACGATGTATTGCATCGCGACGCAATTTGAGTCTTCTATCGTCATTAGGAGGCGCTGAACGTTACAATTCACTATCATTTTTGCGTCGGATTCGAAAATCTAGACTCACAGGAGAAGGACCATGTGGTGCCCGAGGCAGCGATATCCCCTTGGAGACAAGTAGGCTGGAGGCCGATGTATTGAATCTCGACGCAATTTGAGTGTTGCATCGTCATTCCAAGGCCCTGAACGTTACAATTAACTATCATTTTTGCGTCGGATTCGAAAATCTAGACTCACAGGACAACGACCATAAGGTGCCCGAGGCAGCAATAGACCCTTGGAGACAAGTCGGCTGGAGGCCGATGTATTGAATCTCGACGCAATTTGAGTGTTCCATCGGCATTAGGAGGCCCTGAACGTTATAATTAACTATCATTTTGGCGTCGGATTCGATAATCTAAACTCACAGGAGAACGACCATAAGGTGCCCGAGGCAGCAATAGACCCTTGGAGACAAGTCGGCTGGAGGCCGATGTATTGAATCTCGACGCAATTTGAGTGTTCCATCGTCATTACAAGGCCCTGAACGTTACAATTAACTATCATTTTTGCGTCGGATTCGAAAATCTAAACTCACAGGAGAACGACCATAAGGTGCCCGAGGCAGCAATAGACCCTTGGAGACAAGTCGGCTGGAGGACGATGTATTGAATCTCGACGCAATTTGAGTGTTCCATCGTCATTAGAAGGCACTGAACGTTACAATTAACTATCATTTTTGCGTCGGATTCGAAAATCTAGACTCACAGGACAACGACCATAAGGTGCCCGAGGCAGCAATAGACCCTTGGAGACAAGTCGGCTGGAGGCCGATGTATTGAATCTCGACGCAATTTGAGTGTTCCATCGTCATTACAAGGCCCTGAAAGTTTCAATTAACTATCATTTTTGCGTCGGATTCGAAAATCTAGACTCACAGGAGAACGACCATAAGGTGCCCGAGGCAGCAATAGACCCTTGGTTGACAAGTCGGCTGGAGGACGATGTATTGAATCTCGACGCAATTTGAGTGTTCCATCGTCATTAGAAGGCCCTGAACGTTACAATTAACTATCATTTTTGCGTCGGATTCGAAAATCTAGACTCACAGGACAACGACCATAAGGTGCCCGAGGCAGCAATAGACCCTTGGAGACAAGTCGGCTGGAGGCCGATGTATTGAATCTCGACGCAATTTGAGTGTTCCATCGTCATTACAAGGCCCTGAACGTTACAATTAACTATCATTTTTGCGTCGGATTCGAAAATCTAGACTCACAGGAGAACGACCATAAGGTACCCGAGGCAGCAATAGACTCTTGGAGACAAGTCGGCTGGAGGACGATGTATTGGATCGCGACGCAATTTGAGTCTTCTATCGTCATTAGGAGGCGCTGAACGTTACAATTCACTATCATTTTTGCGTCGGATTCGAAAATCTAGACTCACAGGAGAAGGACCATGTGGTGCCCGAGGCATCGATATCCCCTTGGAGACAAGTAGGCTGGAAACCGATGTATTGAATCTCGACGCAATTTGAGTGTTCCATCGTCATTAGAAGGCCCTGAACGTTACAATTAACTATCATTTTTGCGTCGGATTCGTCAATGTAGACTCACAGGACAACGACCATAAGGTGCCCGAGGCAGCAATAGACCCTTGGAGACAAGTCGGCTGGAGGCCGATGTATTGAATCTCGACGCAATTTGAGTGTTCCATCGGCATTAGGAGGCCCCGAACGTTACAATTAACTATCATTTTTGCGTCGGATTCGAAAATCTAGACTCACAGGAGGACGACCATAAGGTGCCCGAGGCAGCAATAGACCCTTGGAGACAAGTCGGCTGGAGGACGATGTATTGGATCGCGACGCAATTTGAGTCTTCTATCGTCATTAGGAGGGGCTGAACGTTACAATTCACTATCATTTTTGCGTCGGATTCGAAAATCTAGACTCACAGGAGAAGGACCATGTGGTGCCCGAGGCAGCGATATCCCCTTGGAGACAAGTAGGCTGGAGGCCGATGTATTGAATCTCGACGCAATTTGAGTGTTCCATCGTCATTAGAAGGCCCTGAACGTTACAATTAACTATCATTTTTGCGTCGGATTCGAAAATCTAGACTCACAGGACAACGACCATAAGGTGCCCGAGGCAGCAATAGACCCTTGGAGACAAGTCGGCTGGAGGCCGATGTATTGAATCTCGACGCAATTTGAGTGTTCCATCGTCATTACAAGGCCCTGAACGTTACAATTAACTATCATTTTTGCGTCGGATTCGAAAATCTAGACTCACAGGAGAACGACCATAAGGTGCCCGAGGCAGCAATAGACCCTTGGAGACAAGTCGGCTGGAGGACGATGTATTGGATCGCGACGCAATTTGAGTGTTCCATCGTCATTAGAAGGCCCTGAACGTTACAATTAACTATCATTTTTGCGTCGGATTCGAAAATCTAGACTCACAGGACAACGACCATAAGGTGCCCGAGGCAGCAATAGACCCTTGGAGACAAGTCGGCTGGAGGCCGATGTATTGAATCTCGACGCAATTTGAGTGTTCCATCGTCATTACAAGGCCCTGAACGTTACAATTAACTATCATTTTTGCGTCGGATTCGAAAATCTAGACTCACAGGAGAACGACCATAAGGTACCCGAGGCAGCAATAGACCCTTGGAGACAAGTCGGCTGGAGGACGATGTATTGGATCGCGACGCAATTTGAGTCTTCTATCGTCATTAGGAGGCGCTGAACGTTACAATTCACTATCATTTTCGCGTCGGATTCGAAAATCTAGACTCACAGGAGAAGGACCATGTGGTGCCCGAGGCATCGATATCCCCTTGGAGACAAGTAGGCTGGAAACCGATGTATTGAATCTCGACGCAATTTGAGTGTTCCATCGTCATTAGAAGGCCCTGAACGTTACAATTAACTATCATTTTTGCGTCGGATTCGTCAATGTAGACTCACAGGACAACGACCATAAGGTGCCCGAGGCAGCAATAGACCCTTGGAGACAAGTCGGCTGGAGGCCGATGTATTGAATCTCGACGCAATTTGAGTGTTCCATCGGCATTAGGAGGCCCTGAACGTTACAATTAACTATCATTTTTGCGTCGGATTCGAAAATCTAGACTCACAGGAGGACGACCATAAGGTGCCCGAGGCAGCAATAGACCCTTGGAGACAAGTCGGCTGGAGGACGATGTATTGGATCGCGACGCAATTTGAGTCTTCTATCGTCATTAGGAGGCGCTGAACGTTACAATTCACTATCATTTTTGCGTCGGATTCGAAAATCTAGACTCACAGGAGAAGGACCATGTGGTGCCCGAGGCAGCGATATCCCCTTGGAGACAAGTAGGCTGGAGGCCGATGTATTGAATCTCGACGCAATTTGAGTGTTCCATCGTCATTAGAAGGCCCTGAACGTTACAATTAACTATCATTTTTGCGTCGGATTCGAAAATCTAGACTCACAGGACAACGACCATAAGGTGCCCGAGGCAGCAATAGACCCTTGGAGACAAGTCGGCTGGAGGCCGATGTATTGAATCTCGACGCAATTTGAGTGTTCCATCGTCATTAGAAGGCCCTGAATGTTACAATTAACTATCATTTTTGCGTCGGATTCGAAAATCTAGACTCACAGGAGAACGACCATAAGGTGCCCGAGGCAGCAATAGACCCTTGGAGACAAGTCGGCTGGAGGACGATGTATTGGATCGCGACGCAATTTGAGTCTTCTATCGTCATTAGGAGGCGCTGAACGTTACAATTCACTATCATTTTTGCGTCGGATTCGAAAATCTATACTCACAGGAGAAGGACCATGTGGTGCCCGAGGCAGCGATATCCCCTTGGAGACAAGTAGGCTGGAGGCCGATGTATTGAATCTCGACGCAATTTGAGTGTTCCATCGTCATTAGAAGGCCCTGAACGTTACAATTAACTATCATTTTTGCGTCGGATTCGAAAATCTAGACTCACAGGACAACGACCATAAGGTGCCCGAGGCAGCAATAGACCCTTGGAGACAAGTCGGCTGGAGGCCGATGTATTGAATCTCGACGCAATTTGAGTGTTCCATCGGCATTAGGAGGCCCTGAACGTTATAATTAACGATCATTTTTGCGTCGGATTCGATAATCTAAACTCACAGGAGAACGACCATAAGGTGCCCGAGGCAGCAATAGACCCTTGGAGACAAGTCGGCTGGAGGACGATGTATTGGATCGCGACGCAATTTGAGTCTTCTATCGTCATTAGGAGGCGCTGAACGTTACAATTCACTATCATTTTTGCGTCGGATTCGAAAATCTAGACTCACAGGAAAAGGACCATGTGGTGCCCGAGGCAGCGATATCCCCTTGGAGACAAGTAGGCTGGAGGCCGATGTATTGAATCTCGACGCAATTTGAGTGTTCCATCGTCATTACAAGGCCCTGAACGTTACAATTAACTATCATTTTTGCGTCGGATTCGAAAATCTAGACTCACAGGACAACGACCATAAGGTGCCCGAGGCAGCAATAGACCCCTTGGGAGACAAGTCGGCTGGAGGCCGATGTATTGAATCTCGACGCAATTTGAGTGTTCCATCGGCATTAGGAGGCCCTGAACGTTATAATTAACTATCATTTTGGCGTCGGATTCGATAATCTAAACTCACAGGAGAACGACCATAAGGTGCCCGAGGCAGCAATAGACCCTTGGAGACAAGTCGGCTGGAGGCCGATGTATTGAATCTCGACGCAATTTGAGTGTTCCATCGACATTACAAGGCCCTGAACGTTACAATTAACTATCATTTTTGCGTCGGATTCGAAAATCTAGACTCACAGGAGAACGACCATAAGGTGCCCGAGGCAGCAATAGACCCTTGGAGACAAGTCGGCTGGAGGACGATGTATTGAATCTCGACGCAATTTGAGTGTTCCATCGTCATTAGAAGGCACTGAACGTTACAATTAACTATCATTTTTGCGTCGGATTCGAAAATCTAGACTCACAGGACAACGACCATAAAGTGCCCGAGGCAGCAATAGACCCTTGGAGACAAGTCGGCTGGAGGCCGATGTATTGAATCTCGACGCAATTTGAGTGTTCCATCGTCATTACAAGGCCCTGAAAGTTTCAATTAACTATCATTTTTGCGTCGGATTCGAAAATCTAGACTCACAGGAGAACGACCATAAGGTGCCCGAGGCAGCAATAGACCCTTGGTTGACAAGTCGGCTGGAGGACGATGTATTGAATCTCGACGCAATTTGAGTGTTCCATCGTCATTAGAAGGCCCTGAACGTTACAATTAACTATCATTTTTGCGTCGGATTCGAAAATCTAGACTCACAGGACAAAGACCATAAGGTGCCCGAGGCAGCAATAGACCCTTGGAGACAAGTCGGCTGGAGGCCGATGTATTGAATCTCGACGCAATTTGAGTGTTCCATCGTCATTACAAGGCCCTGAACGTTACAATTAACTATCATTTTTGCGTCGGATTCGAAAATCTAGACTCACAGGAGAACGACCATAAGGTGCCCGAGGCAGCAATAGACCCTTGGAGACAAGTCGGCTGGAGGACGATGTATTGGATCGCGACGCAATTTGAGTCTTCTATCGTCATTAGGAGGCGCTGAACGTTACAATTCACTATCATTTTTGCGTCGGATTCGAAAATCTAGACTCACAGGAGAAGGACCATGTGGTGCCCGAGGCAGCGATATCCCCTTGGAGACAAGTAGGCTGGAGGCCGATGTATTGAATCTCGACGCAATTTGAGTGTTCCATCGTCATTAGAAGGCCCTGAACGTTACAATTAACTATCATTTTTGCGTCGGATTCGAAAATCTAGACTCACAGGAGAACGACCATAAGGTGCCCGAGGCAGCAATAGACCCTTGGTTGACAAGTCGGCTGGAGGACGATGTATTGAATCTCGACGCAATTTGAGTGTTCCATCGTCATTACAAGGCCCTGAACGTTACAATTAACTATCATTTTTCCGTCGGATTCGAAAATCTAGACTCACAGGAGAACGACCATAAGGTGCCCGATGCAGCAATAGACCCCTTGGAGACAAGTCGGCTGGAGGCCGATGTATTGAATCTCGACGCAATTTGAGTGTTCCATCGGCATTAGGAGGCCCTGAACGTTACAATTAACTATCATTTTTGCGTCGGGTTCGAAAATCTAGACTCACAGGAGAACGACCATAAGGTGCCCGAGGCAGCAATAGACCCTTTGAGACAAGTCGGCTGGAGGCCGATGTATTGAATCTCGACGCAATTTGAGTGTTCCATCGGCATTAGGAGGCCCTGAACGTTACAATTAACTATCATTTTAGCGTCGGGTTCGAAAATCTAGACTCACAGGAGAACGACCATAAGGTGCCCGAGGCAGCAATAGACCCTTGGAGACAAGTCGGCTGGAGGACGATGTATTGAATCTCGACGCAATTTGAGAGTTCCATCGTCATTAGGCGGCCCTGAACGTTACAATTAACTATCATTTTTGCGTCGGATTCGAAAATCTAGCATTACAAGAGAACGACCATTAAGTGCCCGAGGCAGCATTAGATCCTTGGAGACAAGTCGGCTGGAGGACGATGTATTGAATCTCGACGCAATTTGAGTGTTCCATCGGCATTAGGAGGCCCTGAACGTTACAATTAACTATCATTTTTGCGTCGGGTTCGAAAATCTAGACTCACAGGAGAACGACCATAAGGTGCCCGAGGCAGCAATAGACCCTTGGTGACAAGTCGGCTGGAGGACGATGTATTGGATCGCGACGCAATTTGAGTCTTCTATCGTCATTAGGAGGCGCTGAACGTTACAATTCACTATCATTTTTGCGTCGGATTCGAAAATCTAGACTCACAGGAGAAGGATCATATTGTGCCCGAGACAGCAATATCCCCTTGGAGACAAGTCGGCTGGAGGACGATGTATTGAATCTCGACGCAATTTGAGTGTCCCATTGTCATTAGGAGGCCCTAAACCTTACAATTAACTATCATTTTTGCGTCGGATTCGATAATCTAAACTCACAGGAGAACGACCATAAGGTGCCCGAGGCAGCAATAGACCCTTGGAGACAAGTCGGCTGGAGGCCGATGTATTGAATCTCGACGCAATTTGAGTGTTCCATCGTCATTAGAAGGCCCTGAACGTTACAATTAACTATCATTTTTGCGTCGGATTCGAAAATCTAGACTCACAGGACAACGACCATAAGGTGCCCGAGGCAGCAATAGACCCTTGGAGACAAGTCGGCTGGAGGCCGATGTATTGAATCTCGACGCAATTTGAGTGTTCCATCGTCATTACAAGGCCCTGAACGTTACAATTAACTATCATTTTTGCGTCGGATTCGAAAATCTAGACTCACAGGAGAACGACCATAAGGTGCCCGAGGCAGCAATAGACCCTTGGAGACAAGTCGGCTGGAAGACGATGTATTGGATCGCGACGCAATTTGAGTCTTCTATCGTCATTAGGAGGCGCTGAACGTTACAATTCACTATCATTTTTGCGTCGGATTCGAAAATCTATACTCACAGGAGAAGGACCATGTGGTGCCCGAGGCAGCGATATCCCCTTGGAGACAAGTAGGCTGGAGGCCGATGTATTGAATCTCGACGCAATTTGAGTGTTCCATCGTCATTAGAAGGCCCTGAACGTTACAATTAACTATCATTTTTGCGTCGGATTCGAAAATCTAGAATTACAAGAGAACGACCATAAAGTGCCCGAGGCAGCATTAGATCCTGGAGACAAGTCGGCTGGAGGACGATGTATTGTATCTCGACGCAATTTGAGTGTTCCATCGTCATTAGAAGGCCCTGAACGTTACAATTAACTATCATTTTTGCGTCGGATTCGAAAATCTAGACTCACAGGAGAACGACAATAAGGTGCCCGAGGCAGCAATAGACCCTTGGAGACAAGTCGGCTGGAGGCCGATGTATTGAATCGCGACGCAATTTGAGTCTTCTATCGTCATTAGGAGGCGCTGAACGTCACAATTCACTATCATTTTTGCGTCGGATTCGAAAATCTAGACTCACAGGAAAAGGACCATGTGGTGCCCGAGGCAGCGATATCCCCTTGGAGACAAGTAGGCTGGAGGCCGATGTATTGAATCTCGACGCAATTTGAGTGTTCCATCGGCATTAGGAGGCCCTGAACGTTATAATTAACTATCATTTTTGCGTCGGATTCGAAAATCTAGACTCACAGGAGAACGACCATAAGGTGCCCGAGGCAGCAATAGACCCTTGGAGACAAGTCGGCTGGAGGACGATGTATTGGATCGCGACGCAATTTGAGTCTTCTATCGTCATTAGGAGGCGCTGAACGTTACAATTCACTATCATTTTTGCGTCGGATTCGAAAATCTAGACTCACAGGAGAAGGACCATGTGGTGCCCGAGGCAGCGATATCCCCATCGAGACAAGTAGGCTGGAGGCCGATGTATTGAATCTCGACGCAATTTGAGTGTTCCATCGTCATTAGAAGGCCCTGAACGTTACAATTAACTATCATTTTTGCGTCGGATTCGAAAATGTAGACTCACAGGACAACGACCATAAGGTGCCCGAGGCAGCAATAGACCCTTGGAGACAAGTCGGCTGGAGGCCGATGTATTGAATCTCGACATAATTTGAGTGTTCCATCGGCATTAGGAGGCCCTGAACGTTATAATTAACTATCATTTTTGCGTCGGATTCGATAATTAAACTCACAGGAGAACGACCATAAGGTGCCCGAGGCAGCAATAGACCCTTGGAGACAAGTCGGCTGGAGGCCGATGTATTGAATCTCGACGCAATTTGAGTGTTCCATCGTCATTACAAGGCCCTGAACGTTACAATTAACTATCATTTTAGCGTCGGGTTCGAAAATCTAGACTCACATGAGAACGACCATAAGGTGCCCGAGGCAGCAATAGACCCTTGGAGACAAGTCGGCTGGAGGACGATGTATTGAATCTCGACGCAATTTCAGAGTTCCATCGTCATTAGGCGGCCCTGAACGTTAGTTACAATTAACTATCATTTTTGCTTCGGATTCGAAAATCTAGCATTACAAGAGAACAACCATTAAGTGCCCGAGGCAGCATTAGATCCTTGGAGACAAGTCGGCTGGAGGACGATGTATTGTATCTCGACGCAATTTGAGTGTTCCATCGTCATTAGAAGGCCCTGAACGTTACAATTAACTATCATTTTTGCGTCGGATTCGAAAATCTAGACTCACAGGAGAACGACCATAAGGTGCCCGAGGCAGCAATAGACCCTTGGAGACAAGTCGGCTGGAGGACGATGTATTGGATCGCGACGCAATTTGAGTCTTCTATCGTCATTAGGAGGCGCTGAACGTTACAATTCACTATCATTTTTGCGTCGGATTCGAAAATCTAGACTCACAGGAGAAGGATCATATTGTGCCCGAGACAGCAGTATCCCCTTGGAGACAAGTCGGCTGGAGGACGATGTATTGAATCTCGACGCAATTTGAGTGTCCCATTGTCATTAGGAGGCCCTAAACCTTACAATTAACTATCATTTTTGCGTCGGATTCGAAAATCTATACTCACAGGAGAAGGACCATGTGGTGCCCGAGGCAGCGATATCCCCTTGGAGACAAGTAGGCTGGAGGCCGATGTATTGAATCTCGACGCAATTTGAGTGTTCCATCGTCATTAGAAGGCCCTGAACGTTACAATTAACTATCATTTTTGCGTCGGATTCGAAAATCTAGACTCACAGGAGAACGACCATAAGGTGCCCGAGGCAGCAATAGACCCTTGGAGACAAGTCGGCTGGAGGACGATGTATTGGATCGCGACGCAATTTGAGTCTTCTATCGTCATTAGGAGGCGCTGAACGTTACAATTCACTATCATTTTTGCGTCGGATTCGAAAATCTATACTCACAGGAGAAGGACCATGTGGTGCCCGAGGCAGCGATATCCCCTTGGAGACAAGTAGGCTGGAGGCCGATGTATTGAATCTCGACGCAATTTGAGTGTTCCATCGTCATTAGAAGGCCCTGAACGTTACAATTAACTATCATTTTTGCGTCGGATTCGAAAATCTAGATTCACAGGAGAACGACCATAAGGTGCCCGAGGCAGCAATAGACCCTTGGAGACAAGTCGGCTGGAGGCCGATGTATTGAATCTCGACGCAATTTGAGTGTTCCATCGGCATTAGGAGGCCCTGAACGTTACAATTAACTATCATTTTTGCGTCGGATTCGAAAATCTAGACTCACAGGAGGACGACCATAAGGTGCCCGAGGCAGCAATAGACCCTTGGAGACAAGTCATCTGGAGGAGGATGTATTGGATCGCGACGCAATTTGAGTCTTCTATCGTAATTAGGAGGCGCTGAACGTTACAATTCACTATCATTTTTGCGTCGGATTCGAAAATCTAGATCACAGGAGTAGGACCATGTGGTGCCCGAGGGCAGCGATATCCCCTTGGAGACAAGTAGGCTGGAGGCCGATGTATTGAATCTCGACGCAATTTGAGTGTTCCATCGGCATTAGGAGGCCCTGAACGTTATAATTAACTATCATTTTTGCGTCGGATTCGATAATCTAAACTCACAGGAGAACGACCATAAGGTGCCCGAGGCAGCAATAGACCCTTGGAGACAAGTCGGCTGGAGGACGATGTATTGAATCTCGACGCAATTTGAGTGTTCCATCGGCATTAGGAGGCCCTGAACGTTATAATTAACGATCATTTTTGCGTCGGATTCGAAAATCTAGACTCACAGGACAACGACCATAAGGTGCCCGAGGCAGCAATAGACCCTTGGAGACAAGTCGGCTGGAGGACGATGTATTGAATCTCGACGCAATTTGAGTGTTCCATCGGCATTAGGAGGCCCTGAACGTTACAATTATTTATCATTTTTGCGTCGGGTTCGAAAATCTAGACTCACAGGAGAACGACCATAAGGTGCCCGAGGCAGCAATAGACCCTTGGAGACAAGTCGGCTGGAGGCCGATGTATTGAATCTCGACGCAATTTGAGTGTTCCATCGTCATTACAAGGCCCTGAACGTTACTATTAACTATCATTTTTGCGTCGGATTTGAAAATCTAGACTCACAGGAGAACGACCATAAGGTGCCCGAGGCAGCAATAGACCCTTGGAGACAAGTCGGCTGGAGGACGATGTATTGGATCGCGACGCAATTTGAGTCTTCTATCGTCATTAGGAGGCGCTGAACGTTACAATTCACTATCATTTTTGCGTCGGATTCGAAAATCTAGACTCACAGGAGAACGACCATAAGGTGCCCGAGGCAGCAATAGACCCTTGGAGACAAGTCGGCTGGAGGCCGATGTATTGAATCTCGACGCAATTTGAGTGTTCCATCGTCATTAGAAGGCCCTGAACGTTACAATTAACTATCATTTTTGCGTCGGATTCGAAAATCTAGACTCACAGGACAACGACCATAAGGTGCCCGAGGCAGCAATAGACCCTTGGAGACAATTCGGCTGGAGGCCGATGTATTGAATCTCGACATAATTTGAGTGTTCCATCGGCATTAGGAGGCCCTGAACGTTATAATTAACTATCATTTTTGCGTCGGATTCGATAATCTAAACTCACAGGAGAACGACCATAAGGTGCCCGAGGCAGCAGTAGACCCTCGGAGACAAGTCGGCTGGAGGCCGATGTATTGAATCTCGACGCAATTTGAGTGTTCCATCGTCATTAGAAGGCCCTGAACGTTACAATTAACTATCATTTTTCCGTCGGATTCGAAAATCTAGACTCACAGGAGAACGACCATAAGGTGCCCGATGCAGCAATAGACCCTTGGAGACAAGTCGGCTGGAGGCCGATGTATTGAATCTCGCCGCAATTTGAGTGTTCCATCGGCATTAGGAGGCCCTGAACGTTACAATTAACTATCATTTTAGCGTCGGGTTCGAAAATCTAGACTCACAGGAGAACGACCATAAGGTGCCCGAGGCAGCAATAGACCCTTGGAGACAAGTCGGCTGGAGGACGATGTATTGAATCTCGACGCAATTTGAGAGTTCCATCGTCATTAGGCGGCCCTGAACGTTACAATTAACTATCATTTTTGCGTCGGATTCGAAAATCTAGAATTACAAGAGAACGACCATAAAGTGCCCGAGGCAGCATTAGATCCTTGGAGACAAGTCGGCTGGAGGACGATGTATTGGATCGCGACGCAATTTGAGTCTTCTATCGTCATTAGGAGGCGCTGAACGTTACAATTCACTATCATTTTTGCGTCGGATTCGAAAATCTAGACTCACAGGAGAAGGATGATATTGTGCCCGAGACAGCAATATCCCCTTGGAGACAAGTCGGCTGGAGGACGATGTATTGAATCTCGACGCAATTTGAGTGTCCCATCGTCATTAGGAGGCCCTAAACCTTACAATTAACTATCATTTTTGCGTCGGATTCGATAATCTAAACTCACAGGAGAACGACCATAAGGTGCCCGAGGCAGCAATAGACCCTTGCAGACAAGTCGGCTGGAGGCCGATGTATTGAATCTCGACGCAATTTGAGTGTTCCATCGGCATTAGGAGGCCCTGAACGTTATAATTAACGATCATTTTTGCGTCGGATTCGATAATCTAAACTCACAGGAGAACGACCATAAGGTGCCCGAGGCAGCAATAGACCCTTGGAGACAAGTCGGCTGGAGGACGATGTATTGGATCGCGACGCAATTTGAGTCTTCTATCGTCATTAGGAGGCGCTGAACGATACAATTCACTATCATTTTTGCGTCGGATTCGAAAATCTTGACTCACAGGAGAAGGACCATGTGGTGCCCGAGGCAGCGATATCACCTTGGAGACAAGTAGGCTGGAGGCCGATGTATTGAATCTCGACGCAATTTGAGTGTTCCATCGTCATTAGAAGGCCCTGAACGTTACAATTAACTATCATTTTTGCGTCGGATTCGAAAATCTAGACTCACAGGACAACGACCATAAGGTGCCCGAGGCAGCAATAGACCCTTGCAGACAAGTCGGCTGGAGGCCGATGTATTGAATCTCGACGCAATTTGAGTGTTCCATCGGCATTAGGAGGCTCTGAACGTTATAATTAACGATCATTTTTGCGTAGGATTCGATAATCTAAACTCACAGGAGAACGACCATAAGGTGCCCGAGGCAGCAATAGACCCTTCGAGACAAGTCGGCTGGAGGACGATGTATTGAATCTCGACGCAATTTGAGTGTTCCATCGGCATTAGGAGGCCCTGAACGTTACAATTAACTATCATTTTTGCGTCGGGTTCGAAAATCTAGACTCACAGGAGAACGACCATAAGGTGCCCGAGGCAGCAATAGACCCTTGCAGACAAGTCGGCTGGAGGCCGATGTATTTAATCTCGACGCAATTTGAGTGTTCCATCGTCATTACAAGGCCCTGAACGTTACTATTAACTATCATTTTTGCGTCGGATTCGAAAATCTAGACTCACAGGAGAACGACCATAAGGTGCCCGAGGCAGCAATAGACCCTTGGAGACAAGTCGGCTGGAGGACGATGTATTGGATCGCGACGCAATTTGAGTCTTCTATCGTCATTAGGAGGCGCTGAACGTTACAATTCACTATCATTTTTGCGTCGGATTCGAAAATCTAGACTCACAGGAGAACGACCATAAGGTGCCCGAGGCAGCAATAGACCCTTGGAGACAAGTCGGCTGGAGGCCGATGTATTGAATCTCGACGCAATTTGAGTGTTCCATCGTCATTAGAAGGCCCTGAACGTTACAATTAACTATCATTTTTGCGTCGGATTCGAAAATCTAGACTCACAGGAGAACGAGCATAAGGTGCCCGAGGCAGCAATAGACCCTTGGAGACAAGTCGGCTGGAGGACGATGTATTGGATTGCGACGCAATTTGAGTCTTCTATCGTCATTAGGAGGCGCTGAACGTTACAATTCACTATCATTTTTGCGTCGGATTCGAAAATCTATACTCGAAGGAGAAGGACCATGTGGTGCCCGAGGCAGCGATATCCCCTTGGAGACAATTAGGCTGGAGGCCGATGTATTGAATCTCGACGCAATTTGAGTGTTCCATCGTCATTAGAAGGCCCTGAATGTTACAATTAACTATCATTTTTGCGTCGGATTCGAAAATCTAGACTCACAGGACAACGACCATAAGGTGCCCGAGGAAGCAATAGACCCTTGGAGACAAGTCGGCTGGAGGCCGATGTATTGAATCTCGACGCAATTTGAGTGTTCCATCGGCATTAGGAGGCCCTGAACGTTATAATTAACGATCATTTTTGCGTCGGATTCGATAATCTAAACTCACAGGAGAACGACCATAAGGTGCCCGAGGCAGCAATAGACCCTTCTAGACAAGTCGGCTGGACTCCGATGTATTGAATCTCGACGCAGTTTGAGTGTTCCATCGTCATTACAAGGCCCTGAACGTTACAATTAACTATCATTTTTGCGTCGGATTCGCAAATCTAGACTCACAGGAGAACGACCATAAGGTGCCCGAGGCAGCAATAGACCCTTGGAGACAAGTCGGCTGGAGGCCGATGTATTGAATCTCGACGCAATTTGAGTGTTCCATCGGCATTAGGAGGCCCTGAACGTTACAATTAACTATCATTTTTGCGTCGGGTTCGAAAATCTAGACTCATAGGAGAACGACCATAAGGTGCCCGAGGCAGCAATAGACCCTTGGAGACAAGTCGGCTGGAGGCCGATGTATTGAATCTCGACGCAATTTGAGTGTTCCATCGGCATTAGGAGGCCCTGAACGTTACAATTAACTATCATTTTTGCGTCGGGTTCGAAAATCTAGACTCACAGGAGAACGACCATAAGGTGCCCGAGGCAGCAATAGACCCTTGGAGACAAGTCGGCTGGAGGACAATGTATTGGATCGCGACGCAATTTGAGTCTTCTATCGTCATTAGGAGGCGCTGAACGTTACAATTCACTATCATTTTTGCGTCGGATTCGAAAATCTAGACTCACAGGAGAACGACCATAAGGTGCCCGAGGCAGCAATAGACCCTTGGAGACAAGTCGGCTGGAGGACGATGTATTTAATCTCGACGCAATTTGAGAGTTCCATCGTCATTAAGCGGCCCTGAACGTTACAATTAACTATCATTTTTGCGTCGGATTCGATAATCTAAACTCACAGGAGAACGACCATAAGGTGCCCGAGGCAGCAATAGACCCTTGGAGACAAGTCGGCTGGAGGCCGATGTATTTAATCTCGACGCAATTTGAGAGTTCCATCGTCATTAGGCGGCCCTGAACGTTACAATTAACAATCATTTTTGCGTCGGATTCGAAAATCTAGAATTACAAGAGAACAACCATAAAGTGCCCGAGGCAGCATTAGATCCTTGGAGACAAGTCGGCTGGAGGCCGATGTATTGAATCTCGACGCAATTTGAGTCTTCTATCGTCATTAGGAGGCGCTGAACGTTACAATTCACTATCATTTTTGCGTCGGATTCGAAAATCTAGACTCACAGGAGAAGGACAATGTGGTGCCCGAGGCAGCGATATCCCCTTGGAGACAAGTCGGCTGGAGGCCGATGTATTGATTCTCGACGCAATTTGAGTGTTCCATCGTCATTAGAAGGCCCTGAACGTTACAATTAACTATCATTTTTGCGTCGGATACGAAAATCTAGACTCACAGGAGAGCGACCATAAGGTGCCCGAGGCAGCAATAGACCCTTGGAGACAAGTCGGCTGGAGGACGATGTATTGAATCTCGACGCAATTTGAGTGTTCCATCGGCATTAGGAGGCCCTGAACGTTATAATTAACTATCATTTTTGCGTCGGATTCGATAATCTAAACTCACAGGAGAACGACCATAAGGTGCCCGAGGCAGCAATAGACCCTTGGAGACAAGTCGGCTGGAGGCCGATGTATTGAATCTCGACGCAATTTGAGTGTTCCATCGGCATTAGGAGGCCCTGAACGTTACAATTAACTATCATTTTTGCGTCGGGTTCGAAAATCTAGACTCACAGGAGAACGACCATAAGGTGCCCGAGGCAGCAATAGACCCTTGGAGACAAGTCGGCTGGTGGACGATGTATTGAATCTCGACGCAATTTGAGTGTCCCATTGTCATTAGAAGGCCCTGAACGTTACAATTAACTATCATTTTTTCGTCGGATTCGATAATCTAAACTCACAGGAGAACGACCATAAGGTGCCCGAGGCAGCAATAGACCCTTGGAGACAAGTCGGCTGGAGGACGATGTATTGGATCGCGACGCAATTTGAGTCTTCTATCGTCATTAGGAGGCCCTGAACGTTATAATTAACTATCATTTTTGCGTCGGATTCGATAATCTAAACTCACAGGAGAACGACCATAAGGTGCCCGAGGCAGCAATAGACCCTTGGAGACAAGTCGGCTGGAGGCCGATGTATTGAATCTCGACGCAATTTGAGTCTTCTATCGTCATTAGGAGGCCCTGAACGTTAAAATTAACTATCATTTTTGCGTCGGATTCGAAAATCTAGACTCACAGGAGAACGACCATAAGGTGCCCGAGGCAGCAATAGACCCTTGGAGACAAGTCGGCTGGAGGCCGATGTATTGAATCTCGACGCAATTTGAGTGTTCCATCGGCATTAGGAGGCCCTGAACGTTACAATTAGCTATCATTTTTGCGTCGGGTTCGAAAATCTAGACTCACAGGAGAACGACCATAAGGTGCCCGAGGCAGCAATAGACCCTTGGAGACAAGTCGGCTGGAGGCCGATGTATTGAATCTCGACATACTTTGAGTGTTCCATCGGCATTAGGAGGCCCTGAACGTTACAATTAACTATCATTTTTGCGTCGGATTCGATAATCTAAACTCACAGGAGAACGAACATAAGGTGCCCAAGGCAGCAATAGACCCTTGGAGACAAGTCGGCTGGAGGACGATGTATTGGATCGCGACGCAATTTGAGTCTTCTATCGTCATTAGGAGGCCCTGAACGTTACAATTAACTATCATTTTATCGTCGGGTTCGAAAATCTAGACTCACAGGAGAACGACCATAAGGTGCCCGAGGCAGCAATAGACCCTTGGAGACAAGTCGGCTGGAGGACGATGTATTGAATCTCGACGCAATTTGAGAGTTCCATCGTCATTAGGCGGCCCTGAACGTTACAATTAACTATCATTTTTGCGTCGGATTCGAAAATCTAGAATTACAAGAGAACGACCATAAAGTGCCCGAGGCAGCATTAGATCCTTGGAGACAAGTCGGCTGGAGGACGATGTATTGAATCTCGACGCAATTTGAGTGTTCCATCGGCATTAGGAGGCCCTGAACGTTATAATTAACTATCATTTTTGCGTCGGATTCGATAATCTAAACTCACAGGAGAACGACCATAAGGTGCCCGAGGCAGCAATAGACCCTTGGAGGCAAGTCGGCTGGAGGACGATGTATTGGATCGCGACGCAATTTGAGTCTTCTATCGTCATTAGGAGGCCCTGAACGTTACAATTAACTATCATTTTATCGTCGGGTTCGAAAATCTAGACTCACAGGAGAACGACCATAAGGTGCCCGAGGCAGCAATAGACCCTTGGAGACAAGTCGGCTGGAGGACGATGTATTGAATCTCGACGCAATTTGAGAGTTCCATCGTCATTAGGCGGCCCTGAACGTTACAATTAACTATCATTTTTGCGTCGGATTCGAAAATCTAGACTCACAGGAGAACGACCATAAGGTGCCCGAGGCAGCAATAGACCCTTGGAGACAAGTCGGCTGGAGGACGATGTATTGGATTGCGACGCAATTTGAGTCTTCTATCGTCATTAGGAGGCGCTGAACGTTACAATTCACTATCATTTTTGCGTCGGATTCGAAAATCTATACTCGCAGGAGAAGGACCATGTGGTGCCCGAGGCAGCGATACCCCCTTGGAGACAAGTAGGCTGGAGGCCGATGTATTGAATCTCGACGCAATTTGAGTGTTCCATCGTCATTAGAAGGCCCTGAATGTTACAATTAACTATCATTTTTGCGTCGGATTCGAAAATCTAGACTCACAGGAGAACGACCATAAGGTGCCCGAGGCAGCAATAGACCCTTGGAGACAAGTCGGCTGGAGGCCGATGTATTGAATCTCGACGCAATTTGAGTGTTCCATCGGCATTAGGAGGCCCTGAACGTTACAATTAACTATCATTTTTGCGTCGGGTTCGAAAATTTAGACTCACAGGAGAACGACCATAAGGTGCCCGAGGCAGCAATAGACCCTTGGAGACAAGTCGGCTGGAGGACGATGTATTGAATCTCGACGCAATTTGAGTGTTCCATCGTCATGAGAAGGTCCTGATCGTTACAATTAACTATCATTTTTGCGTCGGATTCGAAAATCTAGACTCACAGGACAACGACCATAAGGTGCCCGAGGCAGCAATAGACCCTTGGATGCAAGTCGGCTGGAGGCCGATGTATTGAATCTCGACGCAATTTGAGTGTTTCATCGTCATTACAAGGCCCTGAACGTTACAATTAACTATCATTTTTGCGTCGGATTCGAGAATCTAGACTCACAGGAGAACGACCATAAGGTGCCCGAGGCAGCAATAGACCCTTGGAGACAAGTCGGCTGGAGGCCGATGTATTGAATCTCGACGCAATTTGAGTGTTCCATCGGCATTAGGAGGCCCTGAACGTTACAATTAACTATCATTTTTGCGTCGGGTTCGAAAATCTAGACTCACAGGAGAACGACCATAAGGTGCCCGAGGCAGCAATAGACCCTTGGAGACAAGTCGGCTGGAGGACAATGTATTGGATCGCGACGCAATTTGAGTCTTCTATCGTCATTAGGAGGCGCTGAACGTTACAATTCACTATCATTTTTGCGTCGGATTCGAAAATCTAGACTCACAGGAGAAGGATCATATTGTGCCCGAGACAGCAATATCCCCTTGGAGACAAGTCGGCTGGAGGACGATGTATTGAATCTCGACGCAATTTGAGTGTCCCATCGTCATTAGAAGGCCCTGAACGTTTCAATTAACTATCATTTTTGCGTCGGGTTCGAAAATCTAGACTCACAGGAGAACGACCATAAGGTGCCCGAGGCAGCAATAGACCCTTGGAGACAAGTCGGCTGGAGGACGATGTATTGAATCTCGACGCAATTTGAGTGTTCCATCGTCATTAGAAGGTCCTGATCGTTACAATTAACTATCATTTTTGCGTCGGATTCGAAAATCTAGACTCACAGGACAACGACCATAAGGTGCCCGAGGCAGCAATAGACCCTTGGAGACAAGTCGGCTGGAGGCCGATGTATTGAATCTCGACGCAATTTGAGTGTTCCATCGTCATTACAAGGCCCTGAACGTTACAATTAACTATCATTTTTGCGTCGGATTCGAAAATCTAGACTCACAGGAGAACGACCATAAGGTGCCCGAGGCAGCAATAGACCCTTGGAGACAAGTCGGCTGGAGGACGATGTATTGGATTGCGACGCAATTTGAGTTTCTATCGTCATTAGGAGGCGCTGAACGTTACAATTCACTATCATTTTTGCGTCGGATTCGAAAATCTATACTCGCAGGAGAAGGACCATGTGGTGCCCGAGGCAGCGATATCCCCTTGGAGACAAGTAGGCTGGAGGCCGATGTATTGAATCTCGACGCAATTTGAGTGTTCCATCGTCATTAGAAGGCCCTGAATGTTACAATTAACTATCATTTTTGCGTCGGATTCGAAAATCTAGACTCACAGGAGAACGACCATAAGGTGCCCGAGGCAGCAATAGACCCTTGGAGACAAGTCGGCTGGAGGACGATGTATTGGATTGCGACGCAATTTGAGTCTTCTATCGTCATTAGGAGGCGCTGAACGTTACAATTCACTATCATTTTTGAGTCGGATTCGAAAATCTAGACTCACAGGAGAACGACCATAAGGTGCCCGAGGCAGCAATAGACCTTTGGAGACAAGTCGGCTGGAGGACGATGTATTGGATTGCGACGCAATTTGAGTCTTCTATCGTCATTAGGAGGCGCTGAACGTTACAATTAACTAGTATTTTTGCGTCGGGTTCGAAAATCTAGACTCACAGGAGAACGACCATAAGGTGCCCGAGGCAGCAATAGACCCTTGGAGACAAGTCGGCTGGAGGACAATGTATTGGATCGCGACGCAATTTGAGTCTTCTATCGTCATTAGGAGGCGCTGAACGTTACAATTCACTATCATTTTTGCGTCGGATTCGAAAATCTATACTCGCAGGAGAAGGACCATGTGGTGCCCGAGGCAGCGATATCCCCTTGGAGACAAGTAGGCTGGAGGCCGATGTATTGAATCTCGACGCAATTTGAGTGTTCCATCGTCATTAGAAGGCCCTGAATGTTACAATTAACTATCATTTTTGCGTCGGATTCGAAAATCTAGACTCACAGGACAACGACCATAAGGTGCCCGAGGCAGCAATAGACCCTTGGAGACAAGTCGGCTGGAGGCCGATGAATTGAATCTCGACGCAATTTGAGTGTTCCATCGGCATTAGGAGGCCCTGAACGTTATAATTAACTATCATTTTTGCGTCGGATTCGATAATCTAAACTCACAGGAGAACGACCATAAGGTGCCCGAGGCAGCAATAGACCCCTTGGAGACAAGTCGGCTGGAGGCCGATGTATTGAATCTCGACGCAATTTGAGTGTTCCATCGGCATTAGGAGGCCCTGAACGTTACAATTAACTATCATTTTTGCGTCGGGTTCGAAAATCTAGACTCACAGGAGAAGGATCATATTGTGCCCGAGACAGCAATATCCCCTTGGAGACAAGTCGGCTGGAGGACGATGTATTGAATCTCGACGCAATTTGAGTGTCCCATCGTCATTAGAAGGCCCTGAACGTTTCAATTAACTATCATTTTTGCGTCGGGTTCGAAAATCTAGACTCACAGGGAGAACGACCATAAGGTGCCCGAGGCAGCAATAGACCCTTGGAGACAAGTCGGCTGGAGGACGATGTATTGAATCTCGACGCAATTTGAGTGTTCCATCGTCATTAGAAGGTCCTGATCGTTACAATTAACTATCATTTTTGCGTCGGATTCGAAAATCTAGACTCACAGGACAACGACCATAAGGTGCCCGAGGCAGCAATAGACCCTTGGAGACAAGTCGGCTGGAGGCCGATGTATTGAATCTCGACGCAATTTGAGTGTTCCATCGTCATTACAAGGCCCTGAACGTTACAATTAACTATCATTTTTGCGTCGGATTCGAAAATCTAGACTCACAGGAGAACGACCATAAGGTGCCCGAGGCAGCAATAGACCCTTGGAGACAAGTCGGCTGGAGGCCGATGTATTGAATCTCGACGCTATTTGAGTGTTCCATCGGCATTAGGAGGCCCTGAACGTTTCAATTAACTATCATTTTTGCGTCGGGTTCGAAAATCTAGACTCACAGGAGAACGACCATAAGGTGCCCGAGGCAGCAATAGACCCTTGGAGACAAGTCGGCTGGAGGACGAGGTATTGAATCTCGACGCAATTTGAGTGTCCCATCGTCATTAGGAGGCCCTGAACGTTACAATTAACTATCATTTTAGCATCGGGTTCGAAAATCTAGACTCACAGGAGAACGACCATAAGGTGCCCGAGGCAGCAATAGACCCTTGGAGACAAGTCGGCTGGAGGACGATGTATTGAATCTCGACGCAATTTGAGAGTTCCATCGTCATTAGGCGGCCCTGAACGTTACAATTAACTATCATTTTTGCGTCGGATTCGAAAATCTAGAATTACAAGAGAACGACCATAAAGTGCCCGAGGCAGCATTAGATCCTTGGAGACAAGTCGGCTGGAGGCCGATGTATTGAATCTCGACGCAATTTGAGTCTTCTATCGTCATTAGGAGGCGCTGAACGTTACAATTCACTATCATTTTTGCGTCGGATTCGAAAATCTAGACTCACAGCAATAGACCCTTGGAGACAAGTCGGCTGGAGGACGATGTATTGAATCTCGACGCAATTTGAGTGTCCCATTGTCATTAGAAGGCCCTGAACGTTACAATTAACTATCATTTTTGCGTCGGATTCGATAATCTAAACTCACAGGAGAACGACCATAAGGTGCCCGAGGCAGCAATAGACCCTTGGAGACAAGTCGGCTGGAGGACGATGTATTGGATCGCTACGCAATTTGAGTCTTCTATCGTCATTTGGAGGCCCTGAACGTTAAAATTAACTATCACTTTTGCGTCGGATTCGAAAATCTAGACTCACAGGAGAACGACCATAAGGTGCCCGAGGCAGCAATAGACCCTTGGAGACAAGTCGGCTGGAGGCCGATGTATTGAATCTCGACGCAATTTGAGTGTTCCATCGGCATTAGGAGGCCCTGAACGTTACAATTAACTATCATTTTTGCGTCGGGTTCGAAAATCTAGACTCACAGGAGAACGACCATAAGGTGCCCGAGGCAGCAATAG
Organism: Schistocerca americana; assembly: GCF_021461395.2. Classification (NCBI taxonomy): domain Eukaryota; kingdom Metazoa; phylum Arthropoda; class Insecta; order Orthoptera; family Acrididae; genus Schistocerca; species Schistocerca americana. Next base: position 5,178 of record NW_025726288.1, on the reverse strand, counting down.
ACCCTTGGAGACAAGTCGGCTGGAGGCCGATGTATTGAATCTCGACATAATTTGAGTGTTCCATCGGCATTAGGAAGCCCTGAACGTTACAATTAACTATCATTTTTGCGTCGGATTCGATAATCTAAACTCACAGGAGAACGACCATAAGGTGCCCGAGGCAGCAATAGACCCTTGGAGGCAAGTCGGCTGGAGGACGATGTATTGGATCGCGACGCAATTTGAGTCTTCTATCGTCATTAGGAGGCCCTGAACGTTACAATTAACTATCATTTTATCGTCGGGTTCGAAAATCTAGACTCACAGGAGAACGACCATAAGGTGCCCGAGGCAGCAATAGACCCTTGGAGACAAGTCGGCTGGAGGACGATGTATTGAATCTCGACGCAATTTGAGAGTTCCATCGTCATTAGGCGGCCCTGAACGTTACAATTAACTATCATTTTTGCGTCGGATTCGAAAATCTAGACTCACAGGAGAACGACCATAAGGTGCCCGAGGCAGCAATAGACCCTTGGAGACAAGTCGGCTTGAGGACGATGTATTGGATCGCGACGCAATTTGAGTCTTCTATCGTCATTAGGAGGCGCTGAACGTTACAATTCACTATCATTTTTGCGTCGGATTCGAAAATCTATACTCACAGGAGAAGGACCATGTGGTGCCCGAGGCAGCGATATCCCCTTGGAGACAAGTAGGCTGGAGGCCGATGTATTGAATCTCGACGCAATTTGAGTGTTCCATTGTCATTAGAAGGCCATGAATGTTACAATTAACTATCATTTTTGCGTCGGATTCGAAAATCTAGACTCACAGGACAACGACCATAAGGTGCCCGAGGCAGCAATAGACCCTTGGAGACAAGTCGGCTGGAGGCCGATGTATTGAATCTCGACGCAATTTGAGTGTTCCATCGGCATTAGGAGGCCCTGAACGTTATAATTAACGATCATTTTTGCGTCGGATTCGATAATCTAAACTCACAGGAGAACGACCATATGGTGCCCGAGGCAGCAATAGACCCTTGGAGACAAGTCGGCTGGAGGACGATGTATTGAATCTCGACGCAATTTGAGTGTTCCATCGTCATTAGAAGGCCCTGAACGTTACAATTAACTATCATTTTTGCGTCGGATTCGAAAATCTAGACTCACAGGAGAACGACCATAAGGTGCCCGAGGCAGCAATAGACCCTTGGAGACAAGTCGGCTGGAGGCCGATGTATTGAATCTCGACGCAATTTGAGTGTTCCATCGTCATTAGGAGGCCCTGAACGTTACAATTAACTATCATTTTTGCGTCGGGTTCGAAAATCTAGACTCACAGGAGAACGACCATAAGGTGCCCGAGGCAGCAATAGACCCTTGGAGACAAGTCGGCTGGAGGCCGATGTATTGAATCTCGACGCAATTTGAGTGTTCCATCGGCATTAGGAGGCCCTGAACGTTACAATTAACTATCATTTTTGCGTCGGGTTCGAAAATCTAGACTCACAGGACAACGACCATAAGGTGCCCGAGGCAGCAATAGACCCTTGGAGACAAGACGGCTGGAGGCCGATGTATTGAATCTCGACGCAATTTGAGTGTTCCATCGTCATTAGGCGGCCCAGAACGTTACAATTAACTATCATTTTTGCGTCGGATCCGATAATCTAGACTCACAGGAGAACGACCATAAGGTGCCCGAGGCAGCAATAGACCCTTGGAGACAAGTCGGCTGGAGGGCGATGTATTAAATCTCGACGCAATTTGAGTGTTCCATCGTCATTAGAGGGCCTTGAACGTTACAATTAACTATCATTTTTGCGTCGGATTCGAAAATCTAGACTCACAGGACAACGACCATAAGGTGCCCGAGGCAGCAATAGACCCTTGGAGACAAGTCGGCTGGAGGCCGATGTATTGAATCTCGACGCAATTTGAGTGTTCCATCGTCATTTCAAGGCCCAGAACGTTACAATTAACTATCATTTTTGCGTCGGATTCGAAAATCTAGACTCACAGGAGAACGACCATAAGGTGCCCGAGGCAGCAATAGACCCTTGGAGACAAGTCGGCTGGAGGACGATGTATTGGATCGCGACGCAATTTGAGTCTTCTATCGTCATTAGGAGGCGCTGAACGTTACAATTCACTATCAATTTTGCGTCGGATTCGAAAATCTATACTCACAGGAGAAGGACCATGTGGTGCCCGAGGCAGCGATATCCCCTTGGAGACAAGTAGGCTGGAGGCCGATGTATTGAATCTCGACGCAATTTGAGTGTTCCATCGTCATTAGGCGGCCCTGAACGTTACAATTAACTATCATTTTTGCGTCGGATTCGATAATCTAGACCCACAGGAGAACGACCATAAGGTGCCCGAGGCAGCAATAGACCCTTGGAGACAAGTCGGCTGGAGGACGATGTATTGGATCGCGACGCAATTTGAGTCTTCTATCGTCATTAGGAGGCCCTGAACGTTACAATTAACTTTCATTTTTGCGTCGGATTCGAAAATCTAGACTCACAGGAGAACGACCATAAGGTGCCCGAGGCAGCAATAGACCCTTGGAGACAAGTCGGCTGGAGGCCGATGTATTGAATCTCGACGCAATTTGAGTGTTCCATCGGCATTAGGAGGCCCTGAACGTTACAATTAACTATCATTTTTGCGTCGGATTCGATAATCTAAACTCACAGGAGAACGACCATAAGGTGCCCGAGGCAGCAATTGACCCTTGGAGACAAGTCGGATGGAGGCCGATGTATTGAATCTCGACGCAATTTGAGTGTTCCATCGTCATTACAAGGCCCTGAACGTTACAATTAACTATCATTTTTGCGTCGGATTCGAAAATCTAGACTCACAGGAGAACGACCATAAGGTGCCCGAGGCAGCAATAGACCCTTGGAGACAAGTCGGCTGGAGGCCGATGTATTGAATCTCGACGCAATTTGAGTGTTCCATCGGCATTAGGAGGCCCTGAACGTTACAATTAACTATCATTTTTGCGTCGGGTTCGAAAATCTAGACTCACAGGAGAACGACCATAAGGTGCCCGAGGCAGCAATAGACCCTTGGAGACAAGTCGGCTGGAGGCCGATGTATTGAATCTCGACGCAATTTGAGTGTTCCATCGTCATTAGGCGGCCCTGAACGTTACAATTAACTATCATTTTTGCGTCGGATTCGAAAATCTAGACTCACAGGAGAACGACCATAAGGTGCCCGAGGCAGCAATAGACCCTTGGAGACAAGTCGGCTGGAGGACGATGTATTGGATCGCGACGCAATTTGAGTCTTCTATCGTCATTAGGAGGCCCTGAACGTTACAATTAACTATCATTTTTGCGTCGGATTCGAAAATCTATACTCACAGGAGAAGGACCATGTGGTGCCCGAGGCAGCGATATCCCCTTGGAGACAAGTAGGCTGGAGGCCGATGTATTGAATCTCGACGCAATTTGAGTGTTCCATCGTCATTAGAAGGCCCTGAATGTTACAATTGACTATCATTTTTGCGTCGGATTCGAAAATCTAGACTCACAGGACAACGACCATAAGGTGCCCGAGGCAGCAATAGACCCTTGGAGACAAGTCGGCTGGAGGCCGATGTATTGAATCTCGACGCAATTTGAGTGTTCCATCGGCATTAGGAGGCCCTGAACGTTATAATTAACGATCATTTTTGCGTCGGATTCGATAATCTAAACTCACAGGAGAACGACCATAAGGTGCCCGAGGCAGCAATAGACCCTTGGAGACAAGTCGGATGGAGGCCGATGTATTGAATCTCGACGCAATTTGAGTGTTCCATCGTCATTACAAGGCCCTGAACGTTACAATTAACTATCATTTTTGCGTCGGATTCGAAAATCTAGACTCACAGGAGAACCACCATAAGGTGCCCGAGGCAGCAATAGACCCTTGGAGACAAGTCGGCTGGAGGTCGATGTATTGAATCTCGACGCAATTTGAGTGTTCCATCGGCATTAGGAGGCCCTGAACGTTACAATTAACTATCATTTTTGCGTCGGGATCGAAAATCTAGACTCACAGGAGAACGACCATAAGGTGCCCGAGGCAGCAATAGACCCTTGGAGACAAGTCGGCTGGAGGCCGATGTATTGAATCTCGACGCAATTTGAGTGTTCCATCGGCATTAGGAGGCCCTGAACGTTACAATTAACTATCACTTTTTGCGTCGGGTTCGAAAATCTAGACTGCACAGGAGAACGACCATAAGGTGCCCGAGGCAGCAATAGACCCTTGGAGACAAGTCGGCTGGAGGCCGATGTATTGAATCTCGACGCAATTTGAGTGTTCCATCGTCATTAGGAGGCCCTGAACGTTACAATTAACTATCATTTTTGCGTCGGATTCGATAATCTAGACTCACAGGAGAACGACCATAAGGTGCCCGAGGCAGCAATTGACCCTTGGAGACAAGTCGGATGGAGGCCGATGTATTGGAATCGCGACCAATTTGAGTCTTCCTATCGTCATTACAGAGGCCCTGAACGTTACAATTAACTATCATTTTTGCGTCGGATTCGAAAATCTAGACTCACAGGAGAACGACCATAAGGTGCCCGAGGCAGCAATAGACCCTTGGAGACAAGTCGACTGGAGGCCGATGTATTGAATCTCGACGCAATTTGAGTGTTCCATCGGCATTAGGAGGCCCTGAACGTTACAATTAACTATCATTTTTGCGTCGGGTTCGAAAATCTAGACTCACAGGAGAACGACCATAAGGTGCCCGAGGCAGCAATAGACCCTTGGAGACAAGTCGGCTGGAGGCCGATGTATTGAATCTCGACGCAATTTGAGTGTTCCATCGTCATTAGGCGGCCCTGAACGTTACAATTAACTATCATTTTTGCGTCGGATTCGATAATCTAGACTCACAGGAGAACGACCATAAGGTGCCCGAGGCAGCAATAGACCCTTGGAGACAAGTCGGCTGGAGGACGATGTATTGGATCGCGACGCAATTTGAGTCTTCTATCATCATTAGGAGGCCCTGAACGTTACAATTAACTATCATTTTTGCATCATTCGAAAATCTAGACTCACAGGAGAACGACCATAAGGTGCCCGAGGCAGCAATTGACCCTTGGAGACAAGTCGGATGGAGGCCGATGTATTGAATCTCGACGCAATTTGAGTGTTCCATCGTCATTACAAG
>NW_025726287.1:0-96094 GCF_021461395.2 Schistocerca americana | reverse complement strand
AAATAAAAATTATTATTGGGGAACTTGTTGGAGAATAATTACAATAAATACAATTTTTCATTATCTAATGATTATATTAATTAACAGTATACCTTATTCACCATCTTGACCAGTGTTGCCGACCGCCTACATCACAACAACCGCACTCGGCTGCTACTACTGACCGACCGCTCTGCATGACGACTATTAGCGTACTGCACGCGACGACTACTGACTGACTGACTGACTGACTGAGAACCGCTCGCAACACTCGCGCAGTCCAGCGCAAACTCTCTGGTCACAGATGCTACAATGTCTCGCCATCGCTACTATGTTACATACGTGTTTCAGTGTCTTTTTCATTGGGGTAACGATCTTTGGCTCTTTTTATTCTGAATACAGGGCCAAAGGTCAACGCTGCTGCCCTTATACAATTTATCAGGTTTCATTATGTCCTGTTGCAATGTTACATACGGTTCACTCTTTCATTAATATTATCGTTGGGTTTGTTTTGTAGGGACGTTAACATTCTGGCACATTTTTATTATCATCGGACTCTCTGCTATTTGTGCAGGGAGGTTATGCCTGGGTCCATTTCCATTTCCATTTACATTTTAATATTGATAGACTTTTTGTTTTCTTTTTTGTTTCTTGTTGTTTTTTCCTTCTTTTTTTTTGTTTTGTTTTTCCCGCTCTCACCACCACCGCCGCATCACGCCTTCCGTTTTCTTGGTTTCTTTTCTGTTCTTCAACTGCTTCAACATCACCGCGCCCCATTTCCACACCACAGCCATCAGCCTCCAAGACGGGCGGGCGCAGTGTGCCATTTCCGGCGCACAAGCACACCCGTACGGTACTCTCCTCGCCCCCACGCCACCAACAACACAGCGACCACGCGGCTTTCAGGCATGGCACGGCATGGCACGGCACGGCACGGCACGGCACCGGCGAAATGCGCCGCCCCCGCCCCTCCGCGCATCCGTCCGTCTCGCCACGTTCACTGACAGCCGCGTCTGCGGCTACACCACGACAACCACAACACAACACCGCTCCCCTCCCTGGCAACTCACATTGTTTTTCTCCTCCTCTTTTGCACAAACCACAACGCCGAGCACAGCGCAAGCCACCCACACCCCGCGCCCCCTCCCCGTCCCGTCTTTGGCCGCCGCTCCTCGTTTCCTCGTTTGCCCCCTCCCATCTCCCGAAATGCCATGCCAGCAGCGTTACGCATGCCCCTCCCCTGTCCACACAACACTACCGCCTAACGAACAGCCACATCCAGGGCACGCCCACCTCCAAACACTGCCAATTCACGGACGCACGCACACACACACACACACACACACACACACACACACACTCACTTTCTCGACACCTTTCTGTACGGAGGGTGCGTCATCTCGACCGTGACAGAGTGACGGCAACTATCGACGATCCATTTCCCCCCACTGGTAAAACATGTCCACTAACACCTACATACATCATTCAAGTACACAGACAATAGCATACACACAATGGGAGGGCACACGAACATGGACGGCACGGCACTGTCATACACTCTTCCTCAGAACCATATCAACAAACGTTACGTACATCCGGGAAAGCGAAAGCGAACGCGAAAGCGAAAGCGAAAGCAAAAGCAAAGGCAAAGCCCAATGCAGCCGTCAAAGGTAACGTTCACCACGGCAGACACTTGCAGCCGCGCCGCCGTTAAACGCATTTCAGTGCGGCTCCAATACGCCTCCGACACGGGAACGTTCCGTTGCTCTACGAATGCGTTTCTCCCCTTTTTCCCTTCCTCTCTCTTTTGCCCCCCCTCCTTGCACTCTTGCCTCATTCCTCACGTTCTGCCCAGACATTCCGACCGATCAAAGTCAACCTTTCGTTACCGTCTCAGCGCGACGGTGTACAACAGTATGACGGGTGTGCCCAAGACTTCGGGTTCAGTTGCGTGACGCCGGTCTATCGCGCCGATCGACAGTTACTCAGGGGGCGACGGATCGGACCACGTCACCGACACACAAAACACTTTCAAACAAACAAATACATACCGGATGGACACAGACAAACACGTGTACAGACATTCGCCAAACAAACGACCGCCGCCGCGCCGTCGTCGTCTAGCGTGCATCTTGAATGACGACATCGGTGTGCGTGCGTCGTACGCAATCAGTCAGACACGGCTATCAAACATCAGAGTCGAATGGTACATCATCGTGCGTGTCGCCGTACACGTACAGTACAATACAACAACAATGCGTCTTAATGGCACGTTCATTTCAACGTCACTCACACACCTCCACGCTGCAGTTACGTCGCACCATTGTCAAACTCGGCGTACAGCAAAGGGAATAGTGGGCGGCAAAAAAAACCAAACAAAAACACTTCACATTTCACCCTCGCCATGTATGATGTGCAAAAAAAACAAACCCGCAAACGGCCGTCGTTACGGTGACACAAAAGTCGCCGATCGCACTGTCCCCCCTCGCAGACGGGTAACACACACACCCCAACAACACCAATGGGTCAAAAACCACGCCAACGAGGCGTGCCACCATTCCACGCCACGGCGACCAACCTCGTGGCCGTACCCCGCGCAACACGCTTTGACGCGCCCCCCCACCCACAATCAAAATGCACACATACATCACAGCCGTCCACACAAACAACAACAACAATTCCGCCCTTCCCGCAAAAGGCAAGTTGGTGGCCCTGAAAAGGGCCGTTTTGCCGCTCTCGCAACGGAGGAGCCTTCTCCATCCTTCCTTCCATTCCAGAGCCACCTCCTTACTTGGAGCTCGTGTACTTGGTCACCGCCTTCGTGCCCTCGCTCACGGCGTGCTTGGCCAGCTCGCCAGGCAGCAACAGCCGCACAGCGGTCTGGATCTCGCGGGACGTGATGGTCGAGCGCTTGTTGTAGTGCGCCAGGCGAGAAGCCTCGGCCGCAATGCGCTCGAAAATGTCGTTCACGAAGCTGTTCATGATGCTCATCGCCTTCGACGAGATGCCCGTGTCAGGTGCACCTGCTTCAGCACCTTGTAGATGTAGATGGCATAGCTCTCCTTCCTCTTGCGCTTCTTCTTCTTGTCGCCCTTCGAAATGTTCTTCTGCGCCTTGCCAGCCTTCTTGGCGGCCTTCCCGCTAGTCTTGGGCGGCATCTCGAACCAACGTACGGCAGCAGCAACACCAGTAGCAAGCGCTCCGCTCTAGTCAGCGTCTCCCCACACAGTGGCACCCGCCGCCAGCCGCCGCCGCACCTTTACCAGCTCGCCCTGTTGCGGCCGCCGACCAATGGGGCGCGCGCGCAACCGGCCGCCGCACCCGAGCCCATAAAGCACCCCCACCCCGGCTGCGCCGGCACGCACTCCGCTGCTCGACTCGCTGCCGCTCGCACCGGTCGTTTTCGTTTCCGTTTCGTGTGCACCGTCGCTAGCCCATCGCCATGTCCGGACGCGGAAAGGGAGGCAAAGTCAAGGGCAAGTCAAAGTCCCGCTCAAGCAGGGCTGGGCTCCAGTTCCCGGTCGGCAGAATCCACCGCCTCCTGCGCAAGGGAAACTACGCAGAGCGCGTCGGCGCCGGGGCGCCCGTCTACCTCGCCGCCGTCATGGAGTACCTCGCGGCTGAGGTGCTCGAGCTGGCCGGAAACGCGGCCCGCGACAACAAGAAGACGCGCATCATCCCGCGCCACCTGCAGCTTGCCATCCGCAACGACGAGGAGCTCAACAAGCTCCTGTCGGGCGTCACCATCGCACAGGGTGGTGTCCTGCCCAACATCCAGGCCGTCCTGCTGCCAAAGAAGACCGAGAAGAAGGCCTAAAGGAGGCCAGGCAATCGCAGCGCCGCGTGCTCCCCTGCACGCAACGCGCTTTGCCGGCTCGGCCCACAACAATCGGCCCTTTTCAGGGCCACCACACAAACCTACGTCCAAAGCAAAATTGCAGTCGTCCTCGCCGCACCTTGTTTTGTTTTAACTTTGCACTGTCACAGCACAGCCGCCGCCGGCGCACGTCCGCCATCTTGTCGCCCACACAGCCCGTGTGGCCCAACACACACACACACACACACACACATTTTGCACGGTCGCAGTCGCCTTCCAAACCGACAACGGCAGCAATAATGACCATTGTTAAAGGGAGGCGTGTCGACACACCGCCCTCCACTCCCGCGCGCAACGGCCGTCGACACGAACGAAACAGCTGATCCGGCCGCCTATGCCCACACGCCTTGCCTCGGAAACCCCAACGCCGCCGCAAACAAACACACAGAGCCAAACCACGCAAGCAAATAATCACCGCCTCTCGCACAACAACACACAGCCCGCCATCTCCGTCGCGATCGATACAAAGACACACAAACGAAGCAGCTCCACACACAGCCAGCCACATGACACGTTTCCTTTCCTTCTCCCCTCCCAGTCACATCACGTCGCTCAAACGGAAAGAAAGAAAGAAACAAACAAACAACACAGCGCACACACGCAGCAACAACACAGACTCTTTCGCACTTTTCAACTTCCGAACAGTGTGGTGGCCCTGAAAAGGGCCGTTTTCTAGTCTCTCCCACCCACAAGCACGGCCGCGGGAAGGCCAGCGCCCGCTGCGACGCAGCCTAACCGCCGAAACCGTACAGGGTGCGCCCCTGCCTCTTCAGGGCGTACACCACGTCCATGGCCGTCACAGTCTTGCGCTTGGCGTGCTCAGTGTACGTCACCGCGTCGCGGATCACGTTCTCCAGGAACACCTTCAGCACCCCGCGGGTCTCCTCGTAGATCAGACCAGAGATGCGCTTCACGCCGCCCCTGCGAGCCAGGCGGCGGATGGCGGGCTTCGTGATGCCCTGGATGTTGTCGCGCAACACCTTGCGGTGCCGCTTGGCGCCACCCTTGCCGAGCCCCTTTCCTCCCTTGCCGCGGCCTGTCATCCTTCCTTCCTCGGGCAAAGCAAAACGTGCACAAACAGCGGCTGCAGCGGCTGGCGAGTCGGCTACGGTCTGCGCCCAGCGCGCCCGCCGCCCCCCTATATAGACTCTGGCCCGCCCTCCCCCCACCACGCGCAACCGAGGGCATATAAGCGCAGCACGGAGGCGCGCGGGCCCGTTGTCAAGGCAGCACCGGACGCCGCGCCACACCTAACCTCCACGCACGCCGCTCCGCTACCGCTACCGCCATGGCCCGCACAAAGCAAACGGCCCGCAAGTCCACCGGCGGAAAGGCGCCGCGCAAACAGCTCGCCACCAAGGCGGCGAGGAAGAGCGCGCCCGCCACCGGAGGCGTCAAGAAGCCCCACCGCTACAGGCCGGGCACCGTCGCCCTGCGAGAAATCAGGCGCTACCAGAAGAGCACAGAGCTGCTCATCCGCAAGCTGCCATTCCAGCGCCTAGTGCGCGAGATCGCCCAGGACTTCAAGACCGACCTGCGCTTCCAGAGCTCCGCAGTCATGGCCCTGCAGGAGGCCAGCGAGGCCTACCTCGTCGGCCTCTTCGAAGACACCAACCTGTGCGCAATCCACGCCAAGCGCGTCACCATCATGCCCAAGGACATCCAGCTCGCGCGCCGCATCCGCGGCGAGCGCGCCTAAACCGCGCCGCGGCACCGCACCGCACAAACAAAAACGGCCCTTTTCAGGGCCACTAACATCTCTCCGTCGCGAGCAAACTTTGTCGGTCGCCTGCCTCTCGCCCCGCAACCCAAAAACAAAAACCACCACTTCCCGTCCGTCCGCCACACCCGCTCACTCTGCCTGCCTGCTAGCAGCGCGCAACAATCACACATCATCCCTCCCCGGCGCTCAAAGCGCACAATACCCAACGGCCGACGTCACACCGCACGGGTGGCTGGCCGGCCGCCGCTTTCGTTTCGAAAACAAAAAAAACCCGCACTCCACTCCGACGCGCTCGCTCGCTCTACACGCCACCGAAATCCCCGCCGACTCCTTCCGCATCTCAACGTGCCCCCCGTTGCAAAACATAACACACACACACACACAAAGGAACAAAACAAAGACCAGACACGACTCGACAAGACAGACATCCGAGAAGAACGAACGCAGGCAAGCCAACCAACGTATTCAAACTAAACAACGTGACAGAAAACCAACCGTCGGCCGCCGCCACAAACACGGCGACAATCAACCACGACAACAACAACAACAACAACAACAACAACACCGCTTACCGCTACCGCCGCCCACACCCGCCACCGACCCCCGCAATCCAACCACCACGGCACGCAAACAGCATCCCCACGGGCATACAGACAGACACCCACACCAAACGCAACACGACAATCAAAACCTTCCCCGACGTGCTTTGATGGCCCTGAGAAGGGCCGTTTTTTTTGGGCCGCGCGTCTCTTGCGCGCCACTAGACGACGACGGGGGGTGGGGACGACGGAGTCAAGCGCCAAACCCTTCCTTTCCCCCATCTCTTTCTCCTCTACTCTACTTCTTCTTCTTGGGCGAAGCCTTCGCCTTAGACGGCGTCGTCGCCTTCTTCGGGCGCGGCGCCTTCGGCTTCTTCGTCGGAACCTTGGCGGCCTTCTTCGCCTTCGACGGCGACTTGGCCTTGGCCGGCTTGGCCGCAGCCGCCTTCTTCGCACCCGCGGGAGCGGCCGACGCCGCAGACGCCTTCTTGGCGGCGCCCGCCTTCCGACCGGTCGCCGCCTTCACGCCACCAGCCTTCTTTGCGCCGGCCGCACGGGCGCCCTTCTTCTCCTTGCTGGCCGGAGCGGCGCGCTTCTTCTTGGCACCGCCAGCACGAGCCTTGCCGCCCTCGGCCGCCCCCCCGCCGCCGGCGCCGGCAAGCTTGAACGAGCCGGACGCGCCCTTCCCCTTCGTCTGCACCAGCTCGCCCGCCACGACGGCCGACTTGAGGTACTTCTTGATAAACGGCGCCAGCTTCTCCGCGTCCAGCTTGTAGTGCGCGGCTATGTACTTCTTGATCGCCTGCAGCGACGACCCGCCGCGCTCCTTCAGACTCTTGATGGCGGCCGTCACCATCTCAGAGGTGCGCGGGTGCGCAGGCTTGGCGCGCGGCTTCTTCGCAGACGACGCAGACTTGGCCTTCTTCGTAGTGCCGGTGGCGGCGGGTGCCGCAGCAGTCTCGTTCGTAGCCGCCTGATCTGCCATTTCGACGACGCGCGTAACACACAGCGAGAGCGAGCGGGACGGCAGGCACGCAAGCACAGCACAGCAGCAGAGCAGAGAATCACAAGGCCCAGCCAGTGTCGCGGGCGGGCGCGGACGGCCGAGAGAGCGGCCGCCACTCTGCGCGCCGCCGCGCCGCGCCTCCCGCGCTTGCTACCGCCCAACGTCCGACAGCCTGTGCGGAGCAGCCCCAAACCTGCGCCACAACCGCCCGCGCCTTTCAAACCACCGAGGATGGGGCTACACACAGCCACACCACAGTCGCCAACCAGTCGCCACGGCAGCGCCGCAAACCACGGCCAAACTGCAGCTACCGCGCGCTACAGCCTGGGTCGGCCCGCCGAGAATCGCCGCCCCCGCCCAAATGCCGCCCCCACAGCCCCAGCCGACGACCCGCCACAATGGCCAAACCTTCGGCAAAACTCCCACACCGTCGCCGCGGCAGCCCGGCCAGCGCGGCCGGCGCCACAGCCACACAAGCCGAGGCGTGCGGCGATGACGGCCGTGCAAACGCGCCTCCGCCGCCCCATCGCCTTCCGTCGCCCTCCCGCCGTTTCCCGATCGGCCCGCAGCCGTCGGGCCACATCGCGCGCCGTCCTCCTCCTCTCGCCCGCCAACATTCACAGCCGTTTCTCAACAATTGCCCGCCGCAAACGGACGCCGCCTGCGCAACAGGCGCCGCCGCCCCTCGCCGCTTCCGACCCAACCCCTCGACCGAGGCAAACCGCAATCCGAATCTACAGACCAACCCAATCTGCCGTCAAGCACACACGACAGCCGACCTTACACGTTACGCGTTACACATTACGTTTACACGTCTACGTTAGGTTAGGTTAGGTTAGGTGGACGTGGGTTAGGTTAAGGGGACTTGGGTTAGGTTAAGCGTCAAACTTAGGTTAAGCATTCAAACACGTCAGGCGTCAGAGGTTAGGTTAGGTTAGGTTAGGTTAGGTTACACGTTAGGTTAAGGGGTCAGTGCTAGGTTAAGAAGCGTCAAACGTAGGTTAAAAAAGCGTTCAAACGTGAGGCGTGAGCCGGACAGCTTACCTTACGTAGACGTTAGGGGCTCACAGGCTGAGCTCACCTCGCCACACCACAGGTTAGGTTCGGTTCGCTCGGCTCAGCGTAAAGCGCCGAGGTCAGGGTTACGTTCGTTCACCTTCGGGCGCCACACTTTCGGTTGAAAGGTCGCGACGGGACGACGTCGGCAGGCACGCCGCAAACGAACAAAAACGTACAGACGACGTCGGAAACCGCCGACAGACGGGGGAGCAGCACGACCACGACCAGACACCGAGCGCGAACGAGACACACGCGAACCACCCCCACCGGCCAAAGGGCACCACACAACAACCCAGAGCACCACGTGTCGACACCAGAGCAACCCGCCGCTCACGCGACATGGGCTGGCACCGAAGGGCAACCGCCCGCAACTGCGCTTTCCGCGCCGGCCCGGATGCACGTCGTGCTACAACAACACCACTACCGTACACAGCCGCTGTTCACAACATCACTATCAATGGCGCGCCCGCGGCTCGCCGCCGTCGCAGTCGCAGCCCCAACGCCAGCACTTTTGCACCACCATTCACACGCACCGCAACACAGCTCGCCGACACAGCCGAACAAAACAAACACCACACAACAACAGCAACAACGCCGCCGCCTCTACTTGTGCCGGCGACCCACCCCGCCGATGGCGCACCTTTCGCCAGCCGGCAATCGACACACACGCACCCACCCACCGGGGCCCAGTGCAAAAAAAAACACACAAAAACAAAAAAACCAAACAACACAAACGACACGGGAAGCGCACACCGCCACTTCGCGCGCACGCCACCAACCAGTCGTCGTCTCAAAATAACAAACACAAACAAAATAAACTAACAACTAGGGCAACACAAAACAAAAACGCCTCGCACGAACCGCCCACAAAAAGGACAAGCACACGCACAGCCTCTGCTGACGACCACGACGCAGCGGCACGCTGCTCCTGTCCCGCGCCCCGCGCCCCACTCGATTCACAACTCACGCGACACCGTCAACGACGGGCTCGCTTCCCGCAACCTACCACCTTTCCGCCACGACGCACAGCCCCAGCCAGCCCCACCCGACGACGCCCGTGGCAACGACTGCACTTTCACCACCGCCTCCCCCTTCCCCCCCCCAAAACACACACACACACACACACACAGCCAGCCAAAAACGCACTCGCGACCCACACATGCACGTGCATCGGCACACGCCAACCAGTCAACGTCGACAACCACACGCAAGGCTCGAAACGAAACCGGCGTCCTTCCACGTTGCCATCACGCTACGCGACACAAGACACAAGGAACCAACACAACAGCCGGCCCCACTAATTCCCACTCTCACGCCGCAAAAAGCACACCGAAACCGCCAAACGCACGCACATTCCCCTTCGCACTGACACCACCGACCGGCTCGCTACCACACACCTCTCGGCAGCCGTTTCACGCCAATTCGCCACACAGTCGACAAGCGCCCGCCCTGTACGGCACACGCAACGACGCAGCGCAGCAAAGGGCGCCCGCAACACATACCTCTCCGCCGCCCGACGCGCCAACCGCCACACCACACCGCCAGCCACTCGCAAATTGTGCACTGCCACCAGCCACACGTCCAACACGCCGCGCCGCCTCCGGCCACCCGCCAGGGGGCGCTCACGTCCGCGACAACAGCGCGGCCCGCCGGGCCGGGCCGAACCGAACCGAACCGAGCCGCCGCTGCTCTGCACTCGGCACGGCCACACCCTGCTGCAGACCGGGCTCGTCTCTCTGTACGCGTCTGCCTGCGCATCAACACAACACGACCTTTTATATTTTTTTTTTTCCTCTCTACCGCCATCCCTTCTTCTCGCGTTTTACTCGTTGTTGCAGCAGCGGCGCCACACCTACACATCCACAGCCCCAGCCGAGCCGGCCTCACCTCAGGGCCCGCCGCCAGCGTCTCCTCCTCGGGCACAGGTGCGGTGCTGTGGCCGCCCATCCAACCGCATTGCTGGCCGTCCAGCCACCAGGCGTTCCCACTGCCGCGAGCCACGCCGCGCACCGACCCTGCTGCAGAAAACGAAGCATAGCCAGAGACCGACCGATACACAAAGCAAGCCGTCGCCTCGCCTCTTGTCCTTCCTGCCTTCCTTCCGCCCCCGCCCTTCTCACACCACCGCCTCTCCACTTTCGCCCCCCCCCCCCCCTCCTTTTTTTTTTTTTTTTTTTTTTCTTCTTTCTTTCTTTCTTTGGCCCTCTCTCCTTCCCGCCATGGCGGTTACGGCACCGCCTGCAGCGGCAGATTTTTTGCGCCCACACGCCTACTCCTACCACCATTAACCTTGCCCTGCCCTGCCCATCAACGTCGCAGTCGAACCGACGCTTGCCAACACACTGCCCACGTTCCTTTCTCTTTTCGGCCTACGCCCATTACGCGCCGCCGCCACAGCACCTTCCCTTCCCACAACACACCGACGTCATCACACGCACCCAAAACAGGGGCCACGACCGTGTTCCTCGCCCACTCCCATCCCGCACGGTACGCACATTCCCAACTACTACCGCGCACCCTCCCTTTCCAATCTGTGTGTCTCTGTGTCTGTGTCCTGTCCGCGCGTGACGCCTCTCAACATCCGCCGTCCCCCGTCCCCCGTCCCGTTTTCGCCCCCATGCCGTCGTCGCGCCGCCTCCTCCCCGTCCACCGCCGCCCCTGTCCGCCCCGCACCACACCATACACCGCTGCTTGTCCCGGCCGTTGCCACCAAAGGCGCCGACCGCAAACGCGCCACGCCGCAGCCCCCGTGCGTCTCGCGCTCGCTTGCATCTCCGTGCCGACGCTGCCTCTCTTCCCACTCGCACTCGACCTCGACAACACAGTCTTTGGCTCCGCCACTGCGTGTTCCGGTGGTACGCACGCTGCAACACGTATGTATTCATTACCAGAGCGATGGCGAGGCATGACAGCATCTCTGTCTGACCAGAGAGTTCTTTATCGCTGCTAGTCGGCGCTTGGACCGCGCCAGACGACAGTAGTGGCACGCACCGGGTCGCCAGGAACAGTTGTTATATATATTGTAGCGCGAGTCGGGAGAGGTAGTAGTCGGTCGACAGTAGTAGCGGGTGGACGGTTGTACTGAGCGGGCGTCGGCGGCGTGCTCTGCTCGTCTCGCGACTCTGGTCACGGTTCGGGACGATGTATAGTATATTGTGTTATAATCAAAAAGGTGGTGTGACGCTGCATTGCGCAAATCTGATAACGTATGTTCATTGTACTTATTTTGTTCAACAACAAAAGCCCCACTATTACTGTTTTTCTAAAGTAACTTTTGTCTCTTAACGAAAAACATTCACTTTTTAAAGACTACGTCCTATGGCATTTCCCTCCAAGGAGTGCAATTAATTACCAGCCAGCACTCATTCATTGCACACAGCTGTGTAAGGGGTATCTACAATTGAGGAGCGGATATAAATGCAATTTTTTTTTTGTTTTTTTTTCTTTTGTGTGTGTGTTGTAACCTCCCAGCAAAATTTAAAATAATGGACAATGTTATTTACGGATGCTAATGGACATTGCGCTAATTGTAACCTCGCCCACAATGAGAGGTATTGAAAATGGCAACAAAAATGTGAAATTCGCAATCTGACTCAAATATAAAGTCTTCACACAACATTTAAAAAAGTCCGTTCAGTGACAAGAAACTTCAATTAAACCGAAATATCGGTCTTTGGCCCTGTGCAAAACAATCAGAATTAAAGTCTTACCTCCGAATAAATGGATGTCACATTTCTGCTCTGGTTGTTGCGCAGCGCTTGGAGGAACTGCATTGCAAATAATAATATTCTCTCTTTTTTTTTGTGATTTTAGTGACATTTTTCTTCAAAGAAGTGGAATGAAATGTGAAGTGCAACGAACTCTTTAGTTCAATAAAAAATTAAATGTTTGAAAAATGCTTTTGAAATAAAAATTATTATTGGGGAACTTGTTGGAGAATAATTACAATAAATACAATTTTTCATTATCTAATGATTATATTAATTAACAGTATACCTTATTCACCATCTTGACCAGTGTTGCCGACCGCCTACATCACAACAACCGCACTCGGCTGCTACTACTGACCGACCGCTCTGCATGACGACTATTAGCGTACTGCACGCGACGACTACTGACTGACTGACTGACTGACTGAGAACCGCTCGCAACACTCGCGCAGTCCAGCGCAAACTCTCTGGTCACAGATGCTACAATGTCTCGCCATCGCTACTATGTTACATACGTGTTTCAGTGTCTTTTTCATTGGGGTAACGATCTTTGGCTCTTTTTATTCTGAATACAGGGCCAAAGGTCAACGCTGCTGCCCTTATACAATTTATCAGGTTTCATTATGTCTGTTGCAATGTTACATACGGTTCACTCTTTCATTAATATTATCGTTGGGTTTGTTTTGTAGGGACGTTAACATTCTGGCACATTTTTATTATCATCGGACTCTCTGCTATTTGTGCAGGGAGGTTATGCCTGGGTCCATTTCCATTTCCATTTACATTTTAATATTGATAGACTTTTTGTTTTCTTTTTTGTTTCTTGTTGTTTTTCCTTCTTTTTTTTTGTTTTGTTTTTCCCGCTCTCACCACCACCGCCGCATCACGCCTTCCGTTTTCTTGGTTTCTTTTCTGTTCTTCAACTGCTTCAACATCACCGCGCCCCATTTCCACACCACAGCCATCAGCCTCCAAGACGGGCGGGCGCAGTGTGCCATTTCCGGCGCACAAGCACACCCGTACGGTACTCTCCTCGCCCCCACGCCACCAACAACACAGCGACCACGCGGCTTTCAGGCATGGCACGGCATGGCACGGCACGGCACGGCACGGCACCGGCGAAATGCGCCGCCCCCGCCCCTCCGCGCATCCGTCCGTCTCGCCACGTTCACTGACAGCCGCGTCTGCGGCTACACCACGACAACCACAACACAACACCGCTCCCCTCCCTGGCAACTCACATTGTTTTTCTCCTCCTCTTTTGCACAAACCACAACGCCGAGCACAGGCGCAAGCCACCCACACCCCGCGCCCCTCCCCGTCCCGTCTTTGGCCGCCGCTCCTCGTTTCCTCGTTTGCCCCCTCCCATCTCCCGAAATGCCATGCCAGCAGCGTTACGCATGCCCCTCCCCTGTCCACACAACACTACCGCCTAACGAACAGCCACATCCAGGGCACGCCCACCTCCAAACACTGCCAATTCACGGACGCACGCACACACACACACACACACACACACACACACACACACTCACTTTCTCGACACCTTTCTGTACGGAGGGTGCGTCATCTCGACCGTGACAGAGTGACGGCAACTATCGACGATCCATTTCCCCCCACTGGTAAAACATGTCCACTAACACCTACATACATCATTCAAGTACACAGACAATAGCATACACACAATGGGAGGGCACACGAACATGGACGGCACGGCACTGTCATACACTCTTCCTCAGAACCATATCAACAAACGTTACGTACATCCGGGAAAGCGAAAGCGAACGCGAAAGCGAAAGCGAAAGCAAAAGCAAAGGCAAAGCCCAATGCAGCCGTCAAAGGTAACGTTCACCACGGCAGACACTTGCAGCCGCGCCGCCGTTAAACGCATTTCAGTGCGGCTCCAATACGCCTCCGACACGGGAACGTTCCGTTGCTCTACGAATGCGTTTCTCCCCTTTTTCCCTTCCTCTCTCTTTTGCCCCCCCTCCTTGCACTCTTGCCTCATTCCTCACGTTCTGCCCAGACATTCCGACCGATCAAAGTCAACCTTTCGTTACCGTTCTCAGCGCGACGGTGTACAACAGTATGACGGGTGTGCCCAAGACTTCGGGTTCAGTTGCGTGACGCCGGTCTATCGCGCCGATCGACAGTTACTCAGGGGGCGACGGATCGGACCACGTCACCGACACACAAAACACTTTCAAACAAACAAATACATACCGGATGGACACAGACAAACACGTGTACAGACATTCGCCAAACAAACGACCGCCGCCGCCGCCGTCGTCGTCTAGCGTGCATCTTGAATGACGACATCGGTGTGCGTGCGTCGTACGCAATCAGTCAGACACGGCTATCAAACATCAGAGTCGAATGGTACATCATCGTGCGTGTCGCCGTACACGTACAGTACAATACAACAACAATGCGTCTTAATGGCACGTTCATTTCAACGTCACTCACACACCTCCACGCTGCAGTTACGTCGCACCATTGTCAAACTCGGCGTACAGCAAAGGGAATAGTGGGCGGCAAAAAAAACCAAACAAAAACACTTCACATTTCACCCTCGCCATGTATGATGTGCAAAAAAAACAAACCCGCAAACGGCCGTCGTTACGGTGACACAAAAGTCGCCGATCGCACTGTCCCCCCTCGCAGACGGGTAACACACACACCCCAACAACACCAATGGGTCAAAAACCACGCCAACGAGGCGTGCCACCATTCCACGCCACGGCGACCAACCTCGTGGCCGTACCCCGCGCAACACGCTTTGACGCGCCCCCCCACCCACAATCAAAATGCACACATACATCACAGCCGTCCACACAAACAACAACAACAATTCCGCCCTTCCCGCAAAAGGCAAGTTGGTGGCCCTGAAAAGGGCCGTTTTGCCGCTCTCGCAACGGAGGAGCCTTCTCCATCCTTCCTTCCATTCCAGAGCCACCTCCTTACTTGGAGCTCGTGTACTTGGTCACCGCCTTCGTGCCCTCGCTCACGGCGTGCTTGGCCAGCTCGCCAGGCAGCAACAGCCGCACAGCGGTCTGGATCTCGCGGGACGTGATGGTCGAGCGCTTGTTGTAGTGCGCCAGGCGAGAAGCCTCGGCCGCAATGCGCTCGAAAATGTCGTTCACGAAGCTGTTCATGATGCTCATCGCCTTCGACGAGATGCCCGTGTCAGGGTGCACCTGCTTCAGCACCTTGTAGATGTAGATGGCATAGCTCTCCTTCCTCTTGCGCTTCTTCTTCTTGTCGCCCTTCGAAATGTTCTTCTGCGCCTTGCCAGCCTTCTTGGCGGCCTTCCCGCTAGTCTTGGGCGGCATCTCGAACCAACGTACGGCAGCAGCAACACCAGTAGCAAGCGCTCCGCTCTAGTCAGCGTCTCCCCACACAGTGGCACCCGCCGCCAGCCGCCGCCGCACCTTTACCAGCTCGCCCTGTTGCGGCCGCCGACCAATGGGGCGCGCGCGCAACCGGCCGCCGCACCCGAGCCCATAAAGCACCCCCACCCCGGCTGCGCCGGCACGCACTCCGCTGCTCGACTCGCTGCCGCTCGCACCGGTCGTTTTCGTTTCCGTTTCGTGTGCACCGTCGCTAGCCCATCGCCATGTCCGGACGCGGAAAGGGAGGCAAAGTCAAGGGCAAGTCAAAGTCCCGCTCAAGCAGGGCTGGGCTCCAGTTCCCGGTCGGCAGAATCCACCGCCTCCTGCGCAAGGGAAACTACGCAGAGCGCGTCGGCGCCGGGGCGCCCGTCTACCTCGCCGCCGTCATGGAGTACCTCGCGGCTGAGGTGCTCGAGCTGGCCGGAAACGCGGCCCGCGACAACAAGAAGACGCGCATCATCCCGCGCCACCTGCAGCTTGCCATCCGCAACGACGAGGAGCTCAACAAGCTCCTGTCGGGCGTCACCATCGCACAGGGTGGTGTCCTGCCCAACATCCAGGCCGTCCTGCTGCCAAAGAAGACCGAGAAGAAGGCCTAAAGGAGGCCAGGCAATCGCAGCGCCGCGTGCTCCCCTGCACGCAACGCGCTTTGCCGGCTCGGCCCACAACAATCGGCCCTTTTCAGGGCCACCACACAAACCTACGTCCAAAGCAAAATTGCAGTCGTCCTCGCCGCACCTTGTTTTGTTTTAACTTTGCACTGTCACAGCACAGCCGCCGCCGGCGCACGTCCGCCATCTTGTCGCCCACACAGCCCGTGTGGCCCAACACACACACACACACACACACACATTTTGCACGGTCGCAGTCGCCTTCCAAACCGACAACGGCAGCAATAATGACCATTGTTAAAGGGAGGCGTGTCGACACACCGCCCTCCACTCCCGCGCGCAACGGCCGTCGACACGAACGAAACAGCTGATCCGGCCGCCTATGCCCACACGCCTTGCCTCGGAAACCCCAACGCCGCCGCAAACAAACACACAGAGCCAAACCACGCAAGCAAATAATCACCGCCTCTCGCACAACAACACACAGCCCGCCATCTCCGTCGCGATCGATACAAAGACACACAAACGAAGCAGCTCCACACACAGCCAGCCACATGACACGTTTCCTTTCCTTCTCCCCTCCCAGTCACATCACGTCGCTCAAACGGAAAGAAAGAAAGAAACAAACAAACAACACAGCGCACACACGCAGCAACAACACAGACTCTTTCGCACTTTTCAACTTCCGAACAGTGTGGTGGCCCTGAAAAGGGCCGTTTTCTAGTCTCTCCCACCCACAAGCACGGCCGCGGGAAGGCCAGCGCCCGCTGCGACGCAGCCTAACCGCCGAAACCGTACAGGGTGCGCCCCTGCCTCTTCAGGGCGTACACCACGTCCATGGCCGTCACAGTCTTGCGCTTGGCGTGCTCAGTGTACGTCACCGCGTCGCGGATCACGTTCTCCAGGAACACCTTCAGCACCCCGCGGGTCTCCTCGTAGATCAGACCAGAGATGCGCTTCACGCCGCCCCTGCGAGCCAGGCGGCGGATGGCGGGCTTCGTGATGCCCTGGATGTTGTCGCGCAACACCTTGCGGTGCCGCTTGGCGCCACCCTTGCCGAGCCCCTTTCCTCCCTTGCCGCGGCCTGTCATCCTTCCTTCCTCGGGCAAAGCAAAACGTGCACAAACAGCGGCTGCAGCGGCTGGCGAGTCGGCTACGGTCTGCGCCCAGCGCGCCCGCCGCCCCCCTATATAGACTCTGGCCCGCCCTCCCCCCACCACGCGCAACCGAGGGCATATAAGCGCAGCACGGAGGCGCGCGGGCCCGTTGTCAAGGCAGCACCGGACGCCGCGCCACACCTAACCTCCACGCACGCCGCTCCGCTACCGCTACCGCCATGGCCCGCACAAAGCAAACGGCCCGCAAGTCCACCGGCGGAAAGGCGCCGCGCAAACAGCTCGCCACCAAGGCGGCGAGGAAGAGCGCGCCCGCCACCGGAGGCGTCAAGAAGCCCCACCGCTACAGGCCGGGCACCGTCGCCCTGCGAGAAATCAGGCGCTACCAGAAGAGCACAGAGCTGCTCATCCGCAAGCTGCCATTCCAGCGCCTAGTGCGCGAGATCGCCCAGGACTTCAAGACCGACCTGCGCTTCCAGAGCTCCGCAGTCATGGCCCTGCAGGAGGCCAGCGAGGCCTACCTCGTCGGCCTCTTCGAAGACACCAACCTGTGCGCAATCCACGCCAAGCGCGTCACCATCATGCCCAAGGACATCCAGCTCGCGCGCCGCATCCGCGGCGAGCGCGCCTAAACCGCGCCGCGGCACCGCACCGCACAAACAAAAACGGCCCTTTTCAGGGCCACTAACATCTCTCCGTCGCGAGCAAACTTTGTCGGTCGCCTGCCTCTCGCCCCGCAACCCAAAAACAAAAACCACCACTTCCCGTCCGTCCGCCACACCCGCTCACTCTGCCTGCCTGCTAGCAGCGCGCAACAATCACACATCATCCCTCCCCGGCGCTCAAAGCGCACAATACCCAACGGCCGACGTCACACCGCACGGGTGGCTGGCCGGCCGCCGCTTTCGTTTCGAAAACAAAAAAAACCCGCACTCCACTCCGACGCGCTCGCTCGCTCTACACGCCACCGAAATCCCCGCCGACTCCTTCCGCATCTCAACGTGCCCCCCGTTGCAAAACATAACACACACACACACACAAAGGAACAAAACAAAGACCAGACACGACTCGACAAGACAGACATCCGAGAAGAACGAACGCAGGCAAGCCAACCAACGTATTCAAACTAAACAACGTGACAGAAAACCAACCGTCGGCCGCCGCCACAAACACGGCGACAATCAACCACGACAACAACAACAACAACAACAACAACAACACCGCTTACCGCTACCGCCGCCCACACCCGCCACCGACCCCCGCAATCCAACCACCACGGCACGCAAACAGCATCCCCACGGGCATACAGACAGACACCCACACCAAACGCAACACGACAATCAAAACCTTCCCCGACGTGCTTTGATGGCCCTGAGAAGGGCCGTTTTTTTTGGGCCGCGCGTCTCTTGCGCGCCACTAGACGACGACGGGGGGTGGGGACGACGGAGTCAAGCGCCAAACCCTTCCTTTCCCCCATCTCTTTCTCCTCTACTCTACTTCTTCTTCTTGGGCGAAGCCTTCGCCTTAGACGGCGTCGTCGCCTTCTTCGGGCGCGGCGCCTTCGGCTTCTTCGTCGGAACCTTGGCGGCCTTCTTCGCCTTCGACGGCGACTTGGCCTTGGCCGGCTTGGCCGCAGCCGCCTTCTTCGCACCCGCGGGAGCGGCCGACGCCGCAGACGCCTTCTTGGCGGCGCCCGCCTTCCGACCGGTCGCCGCCTTCACGCCACCAGCCTTCTTTGCGCCGGCCGCACGGGCGCCCTTCTTCTCCTTGCTGGCCGGAGCGGCGCGCTTCTTCTTGGCACCGCCAGCACGAGCCTTGCCGCCCTCGGCCGCCCCCCCGCCGCCGGCGCCGGCAAGCTTGAACGAGCCGGACGCGCCCTTCCCCTTCGTCTGCACCAGCTCGCCCGCCACGACGGCCGACTTGAGGTACTTCTTGATAAACGGCGCCAGCTTCTCCGCGTCCAGCTTGTAGTGCGCGGCTATGTACTTCTTGATCGCCTGCAGCGACGACCCGCCGCGCTCCTTCAGACTCTTGATGGCGGCCGTCACCATCTCAGAGGTGCGCGGGTGCGCAGGCTTGGCGCGCGGCTTCTTCGCAGACGACGCAGACTTGGCCTTCTTCGTAGTGCCGGTGGCGGCGGGTGCCGCAGCAGTCTCGTTCGTAGCCGCCTGATCTGCCATTTCGACGACGCGCGTAACACACAGCGAGAGCGAGCGGGACGGCAGGCACGCAAGCACAGCACAGCAGCAGAGCAGAGAATCATTTTTTTTTTTTTTTTTTTTTTTTTTTTTTTTTTTTTTTTTTTTTTTTTTTTTTTTTTTTTTGTGTCACGTGGTGTTCTACAGTTCCTTCGGCTTTGCCGAATCTACGTGTATTTGTATGGTTTGGTTTGTTGTTCTCTGTGATTAAATTTTTATTTACAAAAACAAAATCGTAGGCATTGGAGGGCATGGTCGGTAACAATAAGGCCTTGCGGCCCCCGACCATCCTCGATTTTTGAGGCGTGGGTTCTGTGCAGTGGGTGCAGCGGGTGCTGCTTCCCACTGCTTTCCTTTTGTGAAGTTTTGCCAGTCGGCCGCTCGGCGAGATGAGGTCGTCGTTCCGTGGCGGCCGCTGTGCCCGTTGTTCCGCCGCTTGCCCACTGGGTACGGCGTCGTACATTTGAGGATCTGCGTCTTACTTTAACATTAATTTTTTACAACATTTGTCAAGTGGTTAACTCTAGTTTATTCTATATAGCTAAGGGTGGTCGTGCAGCCGACAGAGAGTGGGGGAGGGGCTTGGTGATTACACCTTAGACTTAGTTCTGGTCCTACGCTAATAATCAGCAAGAAAATTTAAAACTAACAATTAATGCACAAATAATAGACATGTTCCTATTTCCTATTGGTTCCTACCACGGGAGCATGGATTTTTAAGGACAATTTCAGTGTATTATGTTAAACTAAAACGACATCTTATTAACTATTGTGTTTTTACTATTGCTTACTACTTCCTTACTAGTCTCCGGGGGCTTCTATGATTCGGCGTGGCACTCTCTGCCTGTGCCACGTTCGGGGTATCACAGTACCTGTGCCCCTGAGTTGTCTGCAGTTTTCTCTGGTTTGTTCAAGTTTGTCAAACAGTGTCGTTACCAGTCTTTGCACTGTGTCTTGTATCCTCTCGACTTCCACTGTTTCATGGAGTTCTTGTACGGGTGTCCACGGTGGGGCGTCCAGAATCCACCTTAGCACTTTATTTTGCACCCTTTGCAATTTTTTGTGGTTTGTCTGGCACGTGATTCCCCACGCAGAACACCCGTACGTTAGTGCTGGGAGGACTGTTGTTTTGTACAGTGTTCGTTTAGTTTCCATCCACATCTCCCTGCTGAGGAAGAAGGGCAGGAGGGCTTTTGCGAGGTTTATACCTCTCTCTCGCTTTTCCCCGATGTGAAGGTGAAACAACATCTTTTTGTCTAATGTTACGCCCAGGTATTTCACGGAGTCTCTCCACGGTAGTTCCTGGGCGTTTAGGGACAGCTGGTTTCTGAGTACCGGCCGCTTCCTTGTGAAGTAGACAGCTGTAGTTTTGTCTGCGTTTAATGTCATTTTGTTTCCCCTACACCAGTCTTCTACCATGTCTAGCTGCCTTTGGAGGCGTGCTATGTTTGAGTGATGCTGCCTGCCACTCGTGTAGAAGGCTGTGTCATCCGCGAATTGGGCTATCCTGGCATGCGGTGACAGGGGGATGTCGTTTGCGTATATGTTGAAAAGTGTAGGTGATAGCACCGACCCCTGGGGTATGCCGGCCCTCAGGGTCTTTCTTGAGGAGCGTTTTCCGTCTACCTCAACAAGGAACGTCCGGTCTGTCAGAAAGCTGTCTATTAGTTTTGTGTACACATCGGGGATCGTCGTGTTGTGGTGTATCTTATAGGTTAAGTTGTCATGCCAAACCTTGTCGTAAGCCTTTTCCCAATCGAGGAATACTGCTGCTGTTGAATTTGTGTAGTTGAAATTGTGTGTGATATGTTCTGTTAGTCGAAGGACTTGTAGCTCTGCAGAGACCTTTTTCTGGAACCCAAATTGTTCCGGTCTGATGGTTTCATCGTCTATGAGACATTTGTTGATCCTGTCCAATACTACCCTTTCAAGTGTTTTCCCCATTGTGGAGAGTAAACTGATTGGGCGGTGGTTCGCCGGTAGTTTTGGGTCTTTCCCTGCCTTTGGGATTGTAATGACTTTTGCTGCCTTCCAGGCCGCAGGGAATTTTTGTAGCAGCATGCAGCTATTTATTATGCGTGTTAGCAGGACTAGTGGTTTCCTAGAGAGGTTCTTTAGATGCAAATTTGAAATTTTGTCTAGTCCTGGTGCGGATCTGCCCTTTCTGCAGGCTATTATTTTCTTTATGTGTGTCGGTGTTGTGAGTTCTGGTGCTGTTTGTGTCGGTGTGTCTCGGAGATTTTGAACTGTTTGTGTGACATTCTCTTCCTCAAGTTGTTCTGCAGCTGTGAGGTCGATCTGTGGTGTTGTGTTTTGCTCCTCGTACGTGTCCGCAAACAGTTCGGCTTTCGACAAGGCATCAAACACGGTTCCCTGGGGTCCTAGCATAGCCCTTTTAGCTGGTCGCTGCTGTCGAATGTGTTTGACTAGTTGCCACTCGTCCTGGGTTTGGAGGCAAAGTGTCTCCATCCTGTCTTCCCAGGTTTCCGCGCGCCATTCTTTCAGCCGTTTTTCAAGCTCACGAGACAGTCTGTTCATTTCTCTCCGCTCCCGCGGGTCCCTGCTTCTTTGCCACAGCTTTCTGTGTCTGTTTTTCTGGCATCGAAGTTCCCGCAGTAGCGGAGGGAGTTCTGTTTCGTGTCTATCCGGTAGTGTTGTGGTTATCCTGGTCTGTTTTATGGCTTTTTGTATCTTGGTAGTCAGGTATTCGACAGCGTCGTCCAGCTTTTCCTCTGACGACAGGTCCAGTGTTGGGTCTATTGTGTCTGTGAGGACCCTGCGATACTGTTCCCAGTTCATGTCTATAACTCTTCTCGGAATGTCCGGGATAGAGTTTAGCCTGCGGAGTTTCACTAGTACCGGATTGTGGTCCGACGTTAGGTCCTGGATCGTATCTAGCGTGACGTCGTCTCCAATGTTTTTCGTCAGCAGTACGTCCAGGACGTCCGGTCTTTGTCCGGCTATGAGTGGGACGTGTGTCGCGTCGTCTGGGCCGCGGACGATGTAGTGGTACGCGTCCTCCAGTTGCAGGAGTTTTGTTCCTTTGGGGTTCGTTGTGCGGGAATTCCACGCTGGATTTTTAGCGTTTAGGTCCCCGCCCAACGCCACCCTTTGGTGTCTGTCGAAGATCACTCTGAGGTCTTCTTCCAGTAGCTGGCGGTTTGGGGCTAGGTATGCTGCCCCCACCGTCAGTTTCCCTCTTTCTGTGTTTATTGTGACCAGAGTGACCTCGATGTCCTGCACTGGCGGCGCGTCCACCACATCGTGTGGGATTTTCCGTTTTAGGAACACGGCCGTACCGCCTCCTCGTTGATTTTGTCTGTCTGTGCGGTATCCCGTCATGTTCCGCAGTTTAAAAGTATCGCAGGGCCGGAGGTGTGTTTCGGAGACTAACAGGACGTCCACATTGTGTTCCGAAATGAACGTCTGTAGCTCCGTCTTTTTGTTTTTGATACCGTTTGCATTCCATATGCAGAGTGTTGTGTCAGTGTTTTGTCTGCCTCGTTGCGCCATCTTTACATGAACGCACTAAGCAGACCCTGTAGTATTATTTGTGTCTTTTCCGTCCTGTCCGATGTTTGACGGAGCGCGTTTGCCGTGTGTAGTATTGTTGTGACGATGTTTGTGTCCTGCTCGAGGGAACGGATTGTGTT
Source organism: Schistocerca americana (assembly GCF_021461395.2). Lineage (NCBI taxonomy): Eukaryota > Metazoa > Arthropoda > Insecta > Orthoptera > Acrididae > Schistocerca > Schistocerca americana. Next base: position 73,232 of record NW_025726287.1, on the reverse strand, counting down.
TATGATCACCCATAGGGCGTCCACGAGCAGTCCTTTCTCATTTGTGTGTGGTGTGTCAGTGGTTTCCTGTTTGTTTTGTGTTGTCTCTTTTTGTATTTGTGTTTGTTTTCTCGTGTTTGTCTGGGTGTGATTTGGTGTAGTGTCGGTCGGTGGTGATGTTAGTGCCTCTCTGAAGGAGCGGCGGCGAGGTGTTGGCGTGTTCTTGTCTGTGTCTGCCGCCTCCGCGTGTGCGGCTGCGGCAATGTCCGGATGGACCTGTCGTCGCACAGGGAGAGGTGGAAACTGTGGTCTTGTTTGTTGTGAGCGTGGGGGGCGTGGGGAGCGTGCGCCCTCTGCTGTGTGTGTGTCTGGTCTGTCTGCTCTGTGTGTCGCTTTTTCTGTTTCGTCAGTTGTCGACTGTTGTATTGTTTCCCCTGTAGTGGGGACTCTTTCTGGGAGGGTTTCCCTGTTTGTTTGGTCGTCATGTTTCGTCTGTGGTGTGTCTCTTAACACCTGGTTGGGGTCTGTCCTCGTTTTTCTTCCGTCCTTTCTTTTGTCTTGTCGGGGTTGTCTGTTTTTCGAGGGCGCACGCTGATTCTGCTGTCCCTCTGTCGGCTGTCTGGGGCGGTGTATGTACTTTTGGTGTTCCGGGCAGCCTTTCCAAGATGCTGGGTGGTCTCCGGAGCACAGTACACATTTTGGTGGTTCGCTCTCTGGCTTCCGGCAGTCTTTTGTGGCGTGAAGGCCCGCGCACTTTACGCACCTCGCCGGCATATTGCAATAATTTGCCGTGTGCGTTAGGCGCTGGCAGCGGTGGCACTGCGCGCGACCTTCCTTGGGACGGTAGGTTTCTACCGTCACCTTTGTGTGGAGGATGTACCGCACTTCGTATATCCTCTCACCGCCCGAGCCGCTGGGAAGGGAGACTTTGTACGTTGGCTCGCGGATGAGCCTTCGTGAATTGCGTGCTCGTTTTTTAAATTGGTGCACGTAAGTAGGTCTGAAGCCTATTTCTACAAGAGCCTCTCGTAGTTCCTCCTCTAGTACTTGGGCTGGTAGGCCGTGGACGACCACGTGTAAATCCCTTTTCTCGGGCGGTTGGTGGTTGTAGTGCGGTACCTCCCTTTCTCTTAGAAAGGCTGCCGCGGCGTAGTAGTCACTTAGGGACTCGAAATTGTACTTTACTGAGTCACCCCGGAAAATGGCCTTTAGGGGGCCTGATATCTTGTCTTTTATCGCTTTGTTAAGTTTTGTGTATCCCTCTAGTTGGTACACCACTATTGGTGGGACATTTCTGGGATTTGTCTCGTCCTCTCCGCTGTCGGTGGACTGTTGCTGACCCTCGGCGGCGGGAGTCGAGTTGTCGTCGTGCGACGTAGCGGTTGGAGCTGTTGATGTTTCCCTTTGTGGAGTTTGTTGTGGTGGCGGCGGCGGGTTGACGTCTGGGGTGGCGGTTGTCTCGCCTTCCTCATCCGAGTCCCCCAAGGCATCAAAACGGTTGGGACTCTCGAAACTGTGAGGTAGTTTTGTGGGGATTTGTGATTTCCTTCTCCCTGCCCCTTGCTGTTGTCGTGGGGTGGAGTTAACTGAGGTGTTTGTCATCGTCGGTCTGCTCGCAGATGCGGAAGTCGACGCGACGCGGTTGTTTGGGCTTTTACGCGTGGGTTTCGTGATGCCGACGCGGGTGCCTTTTATGTTCTTTGGTGGTGCGGACAGAGCGCTATTTTGGCGGCTCTGTCGGGCTGTGTGGTATTTTGCGCTTGCCGGTTTGGCAAGCTTCTTTTTAGCCATTTCTTTCGCTAAAAATTCAGTCTCCTTTTCACGTCCCCGCTGTTCAGCCGGGGAGAGGACAAGGCCCAGCCAGTGTCGCGGGCGGGCGCGGACGGCCGAGAGAGCGGCCGCCACTCTGCGCGCCGCCGCGCCGCGCCTCCCGCGCTTGCTACCGCCCAACGTCCGACAGCCTGTGCGGAGCAGCCCCAAACCTGCGCCACAACCGCCCGCGCCTTTCAAACCACCGAGGATGGGGCTACACACAGCCACACCACAGTCGCCAACCAGTCGCCACGGCAGCGCCGCAAACCACGGCCAAACTGCAGCTACCGCGCGCTACAGCCTGGGTCGGCCCGCCGAGAATCGCCGCCCCCGCCCAAATGCCGCCCCCACAGCCCCAGCCGACGACCCGCCACAATGGCCAAACCTTCGGCAAAACTCCCACACCGTCGCCGCGGCAGCCCGGCCAGCGCGGCCGGCGCCACAGCCACACAAGCCGAGGCGTGCGGCGATGACGGCCGTGCAAACGCGCCTCCGCCGCCCCATCGCCTTCCGTCGCCCTCCCGCCGTTTCCCGATCGGCCCGCAGCCGTCGGGCCACATCGCGCGCCGTCCTCCTCCTCTCGCCCGCCAACATTCACAGCCGTTTCTCAACAATTGCCCGCCGCAAACGGACGCCGCCTGCGCAACAGGCGCCGCCGCCCCTCGCCGCTTCCGACCCAACCCCTCGACCGAGGCAAACCGCAATCCGAATCTACAGACCAACCCAATCTGCCGTCAAGCACACACGACAGCCGACCTTACACGTTACGCGTTACACATTACGTTTACACGTCTACGTTAGGTTAGGTTAGGTTAGGTGGACGTGGGTTAGGTTAAGGGGACTTGGGTTAGGTTAAGCGTCAAACTTAGGTTAAGCATTCAAACACGTCAGGCGTCAGAGGTTAGGTTAGGTTAGGTTAGGTTAGGTTACACGTTAGGTTAAGGGGTCAGTGCTAGGTTAAGAAGCGTCAAACGTAGGTTAAAAAAGCGTTCAAACGTGAGGCGTGAGCCGGACAGCTTACCTTACGTAGACGTTAGGGGCTCACAGGCTGAGCTCACCTCGCCACACCACAGGTTAGGTTCGGTTCGCTCGGCTCAGCGTAAAGCGCCGAGGTCAGGGTTACGTTCGTTCACCTTCGGGCGCCACACTTTCGGTTGAAAGGTCGCGACGGGACGACGTCGGCAGGCACGCCGCAAACGAACAAAAACGTACAGACGACGTCGGAAACCGCCGACAGACGGGGGAGCAGCACGACCACGACCAGACACCGAGCGCGAACGAGACACACGCGAACCACCCCCACCGGCCAAAGGGCACCACACAACAACCCAGAGCACCACGTGTCGACACCAGAGCAACCCGCCGCTCACGCGACATGGGCTGGCACCGAAGGGCAACCGCCCGCAACTGCGCTTTCCGCGCCGGCCCGGATGCACGTCGTGCTACAACAACACCACTACCGTACACAGCCGCTGTTCACAACATCACTATCAATGGCGCGCCCGCGGCTCGCCGCCGTCGCAGTCGCAGCCCCAACGCCAGCACTTTTGCACCACCATTCACACGCACCGCAACACAGCTCGCCGACACAGCCGAACAAAACAAACACCACACAACAACAGCAACAACGCCGCCGCCTCTACTTGTGCCGGCGACCCACCCCGCCGATGGCGCACCTTTCGCCAGCCGGCAATCGACACACACGCACCCACCCACCGGGGCCCAGTGCAAAAAAAAACACACAAAAACAAAAAAACCAAACAACACAAACGACACGGGAAGCGCACACCGCCACTTCGCGCGCACGCCACCAACCAGTCGTCGTCTCAAAATAACAAACACAAACAAAATAAACTAACAACTAGGGCAACACAAAACAAAAACGCCTCGCACGAACCGCCCACAAAAAGGACAAGCACACGCACAGCCTCTGCTGACGACCACGACGCAGCGGCACGCTGCTCCTGTCCCGCGCCCCGCGCCCCACTCGATTCACAACTCACGCGACACCGTCAACGACGGGCTCGCTTCCCGCAACCTACCACCTTTCCGCCACGACGCACAGCCCCAGCCAGCCCCACCCGACGACGCCCGTGGCAACGACTGCACTTTCACCACCGCCTCCCCCTTCCCCCCCCCCCAAAACACACACACACACACACACACAGCCAGCCAAAAACGCACTCGCGACCCACACATGCACGTGCATCGGCACACGCCAACCAGTCAACGTCGACAACCACACGCAAGGCTCGAAACGAAACCGGCGTCCTTCCACGTTGCCATCACGCTACGCGACACAAGACACAAGGAACCAACACAACAGCCGGCCCCACTAATTCCCACTCTCACGCCGCAAAAAGCACACCGAAACCGCCAAACGCACGCACATTCCCCTTCGCACTGACACCACCGACCGGCTCGCTACCACACACCTCTCGGCAGCCGTTTCACGCCAATTCGCCACACAGTCGACAAGCGCCCGCCCTGTACGGCACACGCAACGACGCAGCGCAGCAAAGGGCGCCCGCAACACATACCTCTCCGCCGCCCGACGCGCCAACCGCCACACCACACCGCCAGCCACTCGCAAATTGTGCACTGCCACCAGCCACACGTCCAACACGCCGCGCCGCCTCCGGCCACCCGCCAGGGGGCGCTCACGTCCGCGACAACAGCGCGGCCCGCCGGGCCGGGCCGAACCGAACCGAACCGAGCCGCCGCTGCTCTGCACTCGGCACGGCCACACCCTGCTGCAGACCGGGCTCGTCTCTCTGTACGCGTCTGCCTGCGCATCAACACAACACGACCTTTTATATTTTTTTTTTTCCTCTCTACCGCCATCCCTTCTTCTCGCGTTTTACTCGTTGTTGCAGCAGCGGCGCCACACCTACACATCCACAGCCCCAGCCGAGCCGGCCTCACCTCAGGGCCCGCCGCCAGCGTCTCCTCCTCGGGCACAGGTGCGGTGCTGTGGCCGCCCATCCAACCGCATTGCTGGCCGTCCAGCCACCAGGCGTTCCCACTGCCGCGAGCCACGCCGCGCACCGACCCTGCTGCAGAAAACGAAGCATAGCCAGAGACCGACCGATACACAAAGCAAGCCGTCGCCTCGCCTCTTGTCCTTCCTGCCTTCCTTCCGCCCCCGCCCTTCTCACACCACCGCCTCTCCACTTTCGCCCCCCCCCCCCCCTCCTTTTTTTTTTTTTTTTTTTTTTCTTCTTTCTTTCTTTCTTTGGCCCTCTCTCCTTCCCGCCATGGCGGTTACGGCACCGCCTGCAGCGGCAGATTTTTTGCGCCCACACGCCTACTCCTACCACCATTAACCTTGCCCTGCCCTGCCCATCAACGTCGCAGTCGAACCGACGCTTGCCAACACACTGCCCACGTTCCTTTCTCTTTTCGGCCTACGCCCATTACGCGCCGCCGCCACAGCACCTTCCCTTCCCACAACACACCGACGTCATCACACGCACCCAAAACAGGGGCCACGACCGTGTTCCTCGCCCACTCCCATCCCGCACGGTACGCACATTCCCAACTACTACCGCGCACCCTCCCTTTCCAATCTGTGTGTCTCTGTGTCTGTGTCCTGTCCGCGCGTGACGCCTCTCAACATCCGCCGTCCCCCGTCCCCCGTCCCGTTTTCGCCCCCATGCCGTCGTCGCGCCGCCTCCTCCCCGTCCACCGCCGCCCCTGTCCGCCCCGCACCACACCATACACCGCTGCTTGTCCCGGCCGTTGCCACCAAAGGCGCCGACCGCAAACGCGCCACGCCGCAGCCCCCGTGCGTCTCGCGCTCGCTTGCATCTCCGTGCCGACGCTGCCTCTCTTCCCACTCGCACTCGACCTCGACAACACAGTCTTTGGCTCCGCCACTGCGTGTTCCGGTGGTACGCACGCTGCAACACGTATGTATTCATTACCAGAGCGATGGCGAGGCATGACAGCATCTCTGTCTGACCAGAGAGTTCTTTATCGCTGCTAGTCGGCGCTTGGACCGCGCCAGACGACAGTAGTGGCACGCACCGGGTCGCCAGGAACAGTTGTTATATATATTGTAGCGCGAGTCGGGAGAGGTAGTAGTCGGTCGACAGTAGTAGCGGGTGGACGGTTGTACTGAGCGGGCGTCGGCGGCGTGCTCTGCTCGTCTCGCGACTCTGGTCACGGTTCGGGACGATGTATAGTATATTGTGTTATAATCAAAAAGGTGGTGTGACGCTGCATTGCGCAAATCTGATAACGTATGTTCATTGTACTTATTTTGTTCAACAACAAAAGCCCCACTATTACTGTTTTTCTAAAGTAACTTTTGTCTCTTAACGAAAAACATTCACTTTTTAAAGACTACGTCCTATGGCATTTCCCTCCAAGGAGTGCAATTAATTACCAGCCAGCACTCATTCATTGCACACAGCTGTGTAAGGGGTATCTACAATTGAGGAGCGGATATAAATGCAATTTTTTTTTTGTTTTTTTTTCTTTTGTGTGTGTGTTGTAACCTCCCAGCAAAATTTAAAATAATGGACAATGTTATTTACGGATGCTAATGGACATTGCGCTAATTGTAACCTCGCCCACAATGAGAGGTATTGAAAATGGCAACAAAAATGTGAAATTCGCAATCTGACTCAAATATAAAGTCTTCACACAACATTTAAAAAAGTCCGTTCAGTGACAAGAAACTTCAATTAAACCGAAATATCGGTCTTTGGCCCTGTGCAAAACAATCAGAATTAAAGTCTTACCTCCGAATAAATGGATGTCACATTTCTGCTCTGGTTGTTGCGCAGCGCTTGGAGGAACTGCATTGCAAATAATAATATTCTCTCTTTTTTTTTGTGATTTTAGTGACATTTTTCTTCAAAGAAGTGGAATGAAATGTGAAGTGCAACGAACTCTTTAGTTCAATAAAAAATTAAATGTTTGAAAAATGCTTTTGAAATAAAAATTATTATTGGGGAACTTGTTGGAGAATAATTACAATAAATACAATTTTTCATTATCTAATGATTATATTAATTAACAGTATACCTTATTCACCATCTTGACCAGTGTTGCCGACCGCCTACATCACAACAACCGCACTCGGCTGCTACTACTGACCGACCGCTCTGCATGACGACTATTAGCGTACTGCACGCGACGACTACTGACTGACTGACTGACTGACTGAGAACCGCTCGCAACACTCGCGCAGTCCAGCGCAAACTCTCTGGTCACAGATGCTACAATGTCTCGCCATCGCTACTATGTTACATACGTGTTTCAGTGTCTTTTTCATTGGGGTAACGATCTTTGGCTCTTTTTATTCTGAATACAGGGCCAAAGGTCAACGCTGCTGCCCTTATACAATTTATCAGGTTTCATTATGTCTGTTGCAATGTTACATACGGTTCACTCTTTCATTAATATTATCGTTGGGTTTGTTTTGTAGGGACGTTAACATTCTGGCACATTTTTATTATCATCGGACTCTCTGCTATTTGTGCAGGGAGGTTATGCCTGGGTCCATTTCCATTTCCATTTACATTTTAATATTGATAGACTTTTTGTTTTCTTTTTTGTTTCTTGTTGTTTTTCCTTCTTTTTTTTTGTTTTGTTTTTCCCGCTCTCACCACCACCGCCGCATCACGCCTTCCGTTTTCTTGGTTTCTTTTCTGTTCTTCAACTGCTTCAACATCACCGCGCCCCATTTCCACACCACAGCCATCAGCCTCCAAGACGGGCGGGCGCAGTGTGCCATTTCCGGCGCACAAGCACACCCGTACGGTACTCTCCTCGCCCCCACGCCACCAACAACACAGCGACCACGCGGCTTTCAGGCATGGCACGGCATGGCACGGCACGGCACGGCACGGCACCGGCGAAATGCGCCGCCCCCGCCCCTCCGCGCATCCGTCCGTCTCGCCACGTTCACTGACAGCCGCGTCTGCGGCTACACCACGACAACCACAACACAACACCGCTCCCCTCCCTGGCAACTCACATTGTTTTTCTCCTCCTCTTTTGCACAAACCACAACGCCGAGCACAGGCGCAAGCCACCCACACCCCGCGCCCCTCCCCGTCCCGTCTTTGGCCGCCGCTCCTCGTTTCCTCGTTTGCCCCCTCCCATCTCCCGAAATGCCATGCCAGCAGCGTTACGCATGCCCCTCCCCTGTCCACACAACACTACCGCCTAACGAACAGCCACATCCAGGGCACGCCCACCTCCAAACACTGCCAATTCACGGACGCACGCACACACACACACACACACACACACACACACACACACTCACTTTCTCGACACCTTTCTGTACGGAGGGTGCGTCATCTCGACCGTGACAGAGTGACGGCAACTATCGACGATCCATTTCCCCCCACTGGTAAAACATGTCCACTAACACCTACATACATCATTCAAGTACACAGACAATAGCATACACACAATGGGAGGGCACACGAACATGGACGGCACGGCACTGTCATACACTCTTCCTCAGAACCATATCAACAAACGTTACGTACATCCGGGAAAGCGAAAGCGAACGCGAAAGCGAAAGCGAAAGCAAAAGCAAAGGCAAAGCCCAATGCAGCCGTCAAAGGTAACGTTCACCACGGCAGACACTTGCAGCCGCGCCGCCGTTAAACGCATTTCAGTGCGGCTCCAATACGCCTCCGACACGGGAACGTTCCGTTGCTCTACGAATGCGTTTCTCCCCTTTTTCCCTTCCTCTCTCTTTTGCCCCCCCTCCTTGCACTCTTGCCTCATTCCTCACGTTCTGCCCAGACATTCCGACCGATCAAAGTCAACCTTTCGTTACCGTTCTCAGCGCGACGGTGTACAACAGTATGACGGGTGTGCCCAAGACTTCGGGTTCAGTTGCGTGACGCCGGTCTATCGCGCCGATCGACAGTTACTCAGGGGGCGACGGATCGGACCACGTCACCGACACACAAAACACTTTCAAACAAACAAATACATACCGGATGGACACAGACAAACACGTGTACAGACATTCGCCAAACAAACGACCGCCGCCGCCGCCGTCGTCGTCTAGCGTGCATCTTGAATGACGACATCGGTGTGCGTGCGTCGTACGCAATCAGTCAGACACGGCTATCAAACATCAGAGTCGAATGGTACATCATCGTGCGTGTCGCCGTACACGTACAGTACAATACAACAACAATGCGTCTTAATGGCACGTTCATTTCAACGTCACTCACACACCTCCACGCTGCAGTTACGTCGCACCATTGTCAAACTCGGCGTACAGCAAAGGGAATAGTGGGCGGCAAAAAAAACCAAACAAAAACACTTCACATTTCACCCTCGCCATGTATGATGTGCAAAAAAAACAAACCCGCAAACGGCCGTCGTTACGGTGACACAAAAGTCGCCGATCGCACTGTCCCCCCTCGCAGACGGGTAACACACACACCCCAACAACACCAATGGGTCAAAAACCACGCCAACGAGGCGTGCCACCATTCCACGCCACGGCGACCAACCTCGTGGCCGTACCCCGCGCAACACGCTTTGACGCGCCCCCCCACCCACAATCAAAATGCACACATACATCACAGCCGTCCACACAAACAACAACAACAATTCCGCCCTTCCCGCAAAAGGCAAGTTGGTGGCCCTGAAAAGGGCCGTTTTGCCGCTCTCGCAACGGAGGAGCCTTCTCCATCCTTCCTTCCATTCCAGAGCCACCTCCTTACTTGGAGCTCGTGTACTTGGTCACCGCCTTCGTGCCCTCGCTCACGGCGTGCTTGGCCAGCTCGCCAGGCAGCAACAGCCGCACAGCGGTCTGGATCTCGCGGGACGTGATGGTCGAGCGCTTGTTGTAGTGCGCCAGGCGAGAAGCCTCGGCCGCAATGCGCTCGAAAATGTCGTTCACGAAGCTGTTCATGATGCTCATCGCCTTCGACGAGATGCCCGTGTCAGGGTGCACCTGCTTCAGCACCTTGTAGATGTAGATGGCATAGCTCTCCTTCCTCTTGCGCTTCTTCTTCTTGTCGCCCTTCGAAATGTTCTTCTGCGCCTTGCCAGCCTTCTTGGCGGCCTTCCCGCTAGTCTTGGGCGGCATCTCGAACCAACGTACGGCAGCAGCAACACCAGTAGCAAGCGCTCCGCTCTAGTCAGCGTCTCCCCACACAGTGGCACCCGCCGCCAGCCGCCGCCGCACCTTTACCAGCTCGCCCTGTTGCGGCCGCCGACCAATGGGGCGCGCGCGCAACCGGCCGCCGCACCCGAGCCCATAAAGCACCCCCACCCCGGCTGCGCCGGCACGCACTCCGCTGCTCGACTCGCTGCCGCTCGCACCGGTCGTTTTCGTTTCCGTTTCGTGTGCACCGTCGCTAGCCCATCGCCATGTCCGGACGCGGAAAGGGAGGCAAAGTCAAGGGCAAGTCAAAGTCCCGCTCAAGCAGGGCTGGGCTCCAGTTCCCGGTCGGCAGAATCCACCGCCTCCTGCGCAAGGGAAACTACGCAGAGCGCGTCGGCGCCGGGGCGCCCGTCTACCTCGCCGCCGTCATGGAGTACCTCGCGGCTGAGGTGCTCGAGCTGGCCGGAAACGCGGCCCGCGACAACAAGAAGACGCGCATCATCCCGCGCCACCTGCAGCTTGCCATCCGCAACGACGAGGAGCTCAACAAGCTCCTGTCGGGCGTCACCATCGCACAGGGTGGTGTCCTGCCCAACATCCAGGCCGTCCTGCTGCCAAAGAAGACCGAGAAGAAGGCCTAAAGGAGGCCAGGCAATCGCAGCGCCGCGTGCTCCCCTGCACGCAACGCGCTTTGCCGGCTCGGCCCACAACAATCGGCCCTTTTCAGGGCCACCACACAAACCTACGTCCAAAGCAAAATTGCAGTCGTCCTCGCCGCACCTTGTTTTGTTTTAACTTTGCACTGTCACAGCACAGCCGCCGCCGGCGCACGTCCGCCATCTTGTCGCCCACACAGCCCGTGTGGCCCAACACACACACACACACACACACACATTTTGCACGGTCGCAGTCGCCTTCCAAACCGACAACGGCAGCAATAATGACCATTGTTAAAGGGAGGCGTGTCGACACACCGCCCTCCACTCCCGCGCGCAACGGCCGTCGACACGAACGAAACAGCTGATCCGGCCGCCTATGCCCACACGCCTTGCCTCGGAAACCCCAACGCCGCCGCAAACAAACACACAGAGCCAAACCACGCAAGCAAATAATCACCGCCTCTCGCACAACAACACACAGCCCGCCATCTCCGTCGCGATCGATACAAAGACACACAAACGAAGCAGCTCCACACACAGCCAGCCACATGACACGTTTCCTTTCCTTCTCCCCTCCCAGTCACATCACGTCGCTCAAACGGAAAGAAAGAAACAAACAAACAAACAACACAGCGCACACACGCAGCAACAACACAGACTCTTTCGCACTTTTCAACTTCCGAACAGTGTGGTGGCCCTGAAAAGGGCCGTTTTCTAGTCTCTCCCACCCACAAGCACGGCCGCGGGAAGGCCAGCGCCCGCTGCGACGCAGCCTAACCGCCGAAACCGTACAGGGTGCGCCCCTGCCTCTTCAGGGCGTACACCACGTCCATGGCCGTCACAGTCTTGCGCTTGGCGTGCTCAGTGTACGTCACCGCGTCGCGGATCACGTTCTCCAGGAACACCTTCAGCACCCCGCGGGTCTCCTCGTAGATCAGACCAGAGATGCGCTTCACGCCGCCCCTGCGAGCCAGGCGGCGGATGGCGGGCTTCGTGATGCCCTGGATGTTGTCGCGCAACACCTTGCGGTGCCGCTTGGCGCCACCCTTGCCGAGCCCCTTTCCTCCCTTGCCGCGGCCTGTCATCCTTCCTTCCTCGGGCAAAGCAAAACGTGCACAAACAGCGGCTGCAGCGGCTGGCGAGTCGGCTACGGTCTGCGCCCAGCCTGTGCACCTCTTGTTGAAACTCCTCTGTGGGTTTCTGGATTTCACGAAGTTTCAGCACGTAGTGTGCTCTTCCTTCCATTTCTTCCTATTGCGAGATCTTTAGTTTCCTAGTTTTCGGTTGTCCATGTTTTGGTGCTTCATAATTTCGAGATTGATTGCGTCTTCGTCAGCGTGCTTGACGAAGATGGTGTGGCCAGCGCAGGTGCGCTCTCCACTCTTCTCGGCTGCCGAGTAGTCGTACTTTCGCGTTCTGCGAAGTTTCGGCGGTGGTGTAAAATATTACAGCCTGTTCTTCGATTCTTCTTCGGATTCTCTGGACGTCCGCTATCTGATGGAGTTCCTCAGTTGGGAAGTCCGCCGGCAGATGGAGTGCCCATTTCAGTGCTCTGTTCTGCACTGCCTGGATCCGTTGTAAGTTGGTTGGTGCCGTGTTTCCCCATACGACCGCGGCGTATTCCAGCACTGGTCGTATGAGGGATTTGTAGAGGATCACCCCTAGGTGGTCTGGTAATGAAGAGCGTGGGTTTAGGATGGGGTACAGCATGTTCATGCGCCCCATTGCCTTTTTCCTCGTCTCTTCAATGTGTGGGCGCCACGTTAGACGTTTGTCTAGTGTGACGCCCAGATATTTTGCCGTTGCGCTCCAGGGGACCGGTCTTCCTCGTAATGTTATCTCCTGGAGGTCAGCCGGCACGTTCCGGTGTGCAATGACGATTGCCTGTGATTTGGCGGCGTTGTACGCCAGCCGCCACTTTGCCGCCCAGTCTTCCAAGTTGTTGGCTGCGGATTGCAGTCGCCTTTGAAGGAGTTGCGGCTGCATGCTGCGGCAGTACACTGCCGTATCGTCCGCGTACAGAGCGAGTTGCACCCGATCTGTGCGTGGTAGGTCGGCAGTGTACAGCGAGTATAGCACTGGACCCAGGACCGAACCTTGCGGGACTCCGGCGAGTATTCGGCGTTCTGTGGAGATTCCACAGTCTGCCCGTACGTGAAACGTGCGACCCGCGAGGTAACTCTGCAGGAGTTTCACGTGTGGCCCAGGAATCCCCAATGTAAATAGTTTATAAAGGAGACCATTGTGCCACACTGAATCAAATGCACGAGACACGTCGAGCAGAAGCGCGCCGAAGTACTCGCGTCGGTCCAGGGCACAGAAGGCTTCCTCTGTCAGCCGCAGTAGTTGCTGGGTGGTGGAGTGTCCCTTCCGGAATCCAAACTGCTCGTCGGGCAGGATGCCCTCCGCGTCGATGTGATTTCCAAGACGCCGCAGGTACAACCTCTCGAAGACCTTCGAGAGTGCTGGCAGCAGGCTGATCGGGCGGTAGTTGTTCGCCCGCCTGTGATCCTTCCCTGGCTTGGGAAGGGCCACGATCTCGGCGTGCTTCCAGCACTCTGGAAATACGCCAGTGCGGATGATGGAGTTGAAGATCCCCGTGAGGTGCCCGATTGCGATGGGCGGCAGTTGCTTGAGCAGCTGATTTGTGACGTGGTCGGGACCTCCTGCCTTCCTGCCGTTGAGATTGCGCAGCTGGATCTCGACTTCCGCTTCCTCGATCGGCTCGATGACGGTGTCGTTGTCTTCGGCCGCCAAGAAGACCGGAAGTCGTTCCTCCACCAGTGCCATGTGTGCCTGGTCTACGGGGTCTTCCACCGGGGTGAAGTTTTCAGCGAACGCGTCCGCGAGGGCGTTGGCCTTTGCGTCCGGTTCGCTGACGAAGACGTTCCCGACTTGCAGTGGCGGTATTTTGGCGGTGCGGCGGATGAATCCCTTCACCGCGTGCCAGGCTGTTCCGTCCTCTGTGTTCAAGGAGGCGACTTTCTGCGCCCACTCTTCTACTCTGTGGGCGTCGGCGGCTGCTTTTATTTCCCGCTGCAGCCTGTTTAGTTGCCGCTTCGTTGCGGGGTTCCGTGTTAGCTGCCATTCGCGGCGAAGTCTGTTCTTCTCCGTGATGGCAGCTTTGAGATGTTGCGGGAATTCTCGGGCGCGTGGCTTCCCGTTTTCTGTTCTTCCGTTTGGAGTGGCTGCCGCCACAGCTTCTGCGACTCCTCGGGTGAGGTGCCGCAGCGCCGCTTCCGCACCATGTTCAGTCGGGTTCGGCGCGTCTCCGATTTTGACCGCCATTTCTGTTTGGTACGTGTCCCATGTGATGCCCCTGATGTCGTGGCCACGTTTGGTCGTTCGGACTATGTCCGCATTCAGTTCAAAGACCACGGGGGCGTGGTCGGACGCCATCGTGGCCCTCGTTGTGGCGGAGATGAAGTGTCTCACCCCGCGGACGATGGCCACGTCTATGACGTCCGGTTGCGCACCTCTTCGTGTCGGGAAGATGGTCGGCTGGTGCGGTCCTATCACCGCCGCTCCGAGCTGCTCGGCCACCCGATGTAGACGGCGGCCGCTTGTGTTTGTGGTCCTGGAGTTCCAGATGATGTTCTTGGCGTTGACGTCGCCTCCGAGGAATGTGTTTCCAGGGAGGGAAATCAGCGCCGCGAACTCATCTGGCTGCAGTAGACCCCTTGGACGTCGGTATATTGCCACGAAGTTTATCGGTCCTTGGTCCGTTTGCACGGCTACTCCCGTGGCCTCTATTGTGGCGAGTTGTGGCAGGTGAATCCGGTGGTGGCGCATCGTCCTCCTTACGTATACCGCCGTGCCGCCACCCGCGGTTGGCCGGTCGTCCCGGTAACAGTGGTAGTTGGCCACTCCCACCTTCACGCCGGGCTTCAGGTGTGTTTCTGCGACGAGACAGATGTCCAGGTTCTCGTCGCAGATGAAGCTTCTGAATTCAGCGTCCTGGTGACGCAAGCCGTTGGCGTTAAAGACGCCGATTTTTACACCACGGGCGTGTCTATCCATGATGTTTGGTGGAGATGGCCAAGGTAATCGTCTGTGTTATTTTCTCCACAGACGCCGCGTATTTGTTTGGAAGGTCCTCGATCACATGGAGGACCCTGTCTATGAGGCCTGCCAACAGTTGCAGCATTTGGGTGGCCTTGTCTTCCTCCTGTGGTTGTTTTGGAGGATGGGGCGCGTCGATGTGCCGCTGTTGGTAGCGGCTTCCGCGCTGGCGCATTTCCGGGAAGTCAACGGGGCTGTCTATTCTCGGAGGGCGCCGCCCGGGGGCTGCGTCTTCGTTATTTGTGCGCGCTCGTTGCGCGCGCCCGGTAGCAGCAGTGGCTGCCGTCAGATCAGCTGATCGCTGCCGGGCCCATGCGTTAGCACGGGGTGCCGGCTGCGGCCGTGCGGTGCTGCCACCTGTGAGCGGCGCGCCTCTCTGGGCGTCACTTGCCGCTGGCTGTGTCCGTGAGGTGCTGCCACCACGCGGCGGGTTGCGGGACTCCGTCGTGGTAGCGGCCTCCGGGATTGTGTTGTAGGTAGCCGTGGCGGCTGCCTTACCGGCTGCTGGCTGCAACGTCTGCATGCTGCTGCCCTCTGGTGGCGTCGAGCTGTACTCGGCGGCTGGCCTTCCCGGTTGCGTCCGGGAGGTGCTGCCCTCTCGCGGCGAGTTTTGAGACTCGCGCGTAAGGGAGGTGGCTGGGACTGCACTGCCGGTCGCGTCGCGAGCTGCCTTACCGACTGTTGGCGGCTGCCTCTGCGTACTCGGCCGGGAGGTGCTGGCCCCTGGCGGCGCTGGGTTGTATCCGGCGCGTCGACCTCCACGTGTCCGGCGGCGTCGTCGTCTTTGTGGCCGACCGGTTGCCGGCCAGTTCTGCGAGTCGCGGAATGCGGTTTTCCCGTTTCTGGGCGCCTTCCCTCCGCGCAGCTGCTGGCCTTGGGCGCGCTCGAGGAAGGCTATATGCCGTTCACAGCCTCTATACGCGGCCATGTGGTTTTCACCACACAGGGCGCACTTCGGTGTGAAGTCCTTGTGTGGTATACCTTTGATTGTACAATCGCGAGATGCGTGTTCCCCTGCGCATCTCACGCATCTCTCGTCCATGTTGCAGTGTTTCTGGACGTGGCCGAGTTGCTGACACCTGTAGCACTGTGCATAAGGTTGTTTATTGCGCAGGTTTTCGGGTGTCACACTGCAGTTGGCTATTAAACGGAGCTGGAACAGCTGCCTGTTGCGCTCTGTGTTGGGAGCGTACACGCAGAAGAGCGGCGAGTCCTTTCTCGTTCCAGGATTTTTCATTTTGGACACGCCGCTCACAGCATATCCCAAGTCCTCCAGCTCCTCTTTGATGTGGCTGGGTTCCGTTTTGTACGAGAACCCTCGGTATACTACACGCAGTGGTTTCTCTCTCGTTGCGGAGTACGTGTAGAATTTGATGCCCTTTTCTGTTACTGTTTTATTGAGCATCATGTAGTCTGTGGTGCTATTCGTCTGGACTTTGAATAGCTCCCCAGACACTCGTATTATGAAGTTGTTCTTCCCTAGCACCTTCTGCAGCAGTTGTTGCAGCTCGCGGAATGTGCCAGGGTAATCCAGAACTAGCGGTGGCGGTTTAGAGCGGCGTGGCGGTGCGGGCGTCATCTGCACATCGTCTTCGCTGTCGTCGTCGCTCAGAGCGCTATATTGGTTATCCACAGCAATCGGGGTGGAGGACGGGATATTGGCGCGCTTTGCCGGTTTCTTCACTTGTTGGAAGCCGTCTGCGTCTGCCTGCTGTCGCGCTACCTCTCCATTGCTGCGCCTACGACCTTTGGCCGTCGCCTTGGGCCGTGCGGGAGGGCCTGCTGCTTTCCGGAACTTCCGTGCATTAGCTGGCACGGGAGCGTCACCGTCAGAATGTCTTCTCTTATTCTGAATGATGTGGTGCTCCATTTCAGTGACGTCGCCGGCGTTGTCCTGGTTTGGGGCGCTGTTGTCGTGCGCCGCCAATGATGTGTTGGACGTCGGCAGGAGGGCCAACAAGGAGTTCAGCGCTGCCTCCGCAGTTCCTGCTTCCTGGTTTGCAGGTGTTGTTGTTGCAGGTGCGGTGCTGGCTGTGGTTTCGGGAGTCTCGTTCTCATCATCGAGGACGTAGTAGCTCCCTTCAGTGTCCATACATGCCTCCCTCATCTCATTTCTAATGCGCTGGAGATCCATTGCATCGAGGGACTGAGAGGAGGCACACGCTGTTTCAACAGTCGGTTCAGCGGTTGTGTTGCTACCGACTCTGGTTGCGTTCAAGGACGCGGCCTTGTCTGCTGATGCGTTGCCTACGGGGGCAACGCTACGCGGTGGAGGAGGAGTACTATCGGAAGGCCGCGAGTGCTCTCCCGACGTACTCGACTCGACTCCCGTTGCGTGCAGGGACGCGGCCCTGTCCGCTGTCGACATATTAGCGAGCGGTGGCGCGGAGCGCTCGGCGCGTGCGTCCGTCTCACGCGGCATCGCTAACTCGAGAGTGTCTGGTCTGCGGTCTTGGTCTGCGCCCAGCGCGCCCGCCGCCCCCCTATATAGACTCTGGCCCGCCCTCCCCCCACCACGCGCAACCGAGGGCATATAAGCGCAGCACGGAGGCGCGCGGGCCCGTTGTCAAGGCAGCACCGGACGCCGCGCCACACCTAACCTCCACGCACGCCGCTCCGCTACCGCTACCGCCATGGCCCGCACAAAGCAAACGGCCCGCAAGTCCACCGGCGGAAAGGCGCCGCGCAAACAGCTCGCCACCAAGGCGGCGAGGAAGAGCGCGCCCGCCACCGGAGGCGTCAAGAAGCCCCACCGCTACAGGCCGGGCACCGTCGCCCTGCGAGAAATCAGGCGCTACCAGAAGAGCACAGAGCTGCTCATCCGCAAGCTGCCATTCCAGCGCCTAGTGCGCGAGATCGCCCAGGACTTCAAGACCGACCTGCGCTTCCAGAGCTCCGCAGTCATGGCCCTGCAGGAGGCCAGCGAGGCCTACCTCGTCGGCCTCTTCGAAGACACCAACCTGTGCGCAATCCACGCCAAGCGCGTCACCATCATGCCCAAGGACATCCAGCTCGCGCGCCCAGCTCGCGCGCCGCATCCGCGGCGAGCGCGCCTAAACCGCGCCGCGGCACCGCACCGCACAAACAAAAACGGCCCTTTTCAGGGCCACTAACATCTCTCCGTCGCGAGCAAACTTTGTCGGTCGCCTGCCTCTCGCCCCGCAACCCAAAAACAAAAACCACCACTTCCCGTCCGTCCGCCACACCCGCTCACTCTGCCTGCCTGCTAGCAGCGCGCAACAATCACACATCATCCCTCCCCGGCGCTCAAAGCGCACAATACCCAACGGCCGACGTCACACCGCACGGGTGGCTGGCCGGCCGCCGCTTTCGTTTCGAAAACAAAAAAAACCCGCACTCCACTCCGACGCGCTCGCTCGCTCTACACGCCACCGAAATCCCCGCCGACTCCTTCCGCATCTCAACGTGCCCCCCGTTGCAAAACATAACACACACACACACAAAGGAACAAAACAAAGACCAGACACGACTCGACAAGACAGACATCCGAGAAGAACGAACGCAGGCAAGCCAACCAACGTATTCAAACTAAACAACGTGACAGAAAACCAACCGTCGGCCGCCGCCACAAACACGGCGACAATCAACCACGACAACAACAACAACAACAACAACAACAACACCGCTTACCGCTACCGCCGCCCACACCCGCCACCGACCCCCGCAATCCAACCACCACGGCACGCAAACAGCATCCCCACGGGCATACAGACAGACACCCACACCAAACGCAACACGACAATCAAAACCTTCCCCGACGTGCTTTGATGGCCCTGAGAAGGGCCGTTTTTTTTGGGCCGCGCGTCTCTTGCGCGCCACTAGACGACGACGGGGGGTGGGGACGACGGAGTCAAGCGCCAAACCCTTCCTTTCCCCCATCTCTTTCTCCTCTACTCTACTTCTTCTTCTTGGGCGAAGCCTTCGCCTTAGACGGCGTCGTCGCCTTCTTCGGGCGCGGCGCCTTCGGCTTCTTCGTCGGAACCTTGGCGGCCTTCTTCGCCTTCGACGGCGACTTGGCCTTGGCCGGCTTGGCCGCAGCCGCCTTCTTCGCACCCGCGGGAGCGGCCGACGCCGCAGACGCCTTCTTGGCGGCGCCCGCCTTCCGACCGGTCGCCGCCTTCACGCCACCAGCCTTCTTTGCGCCGGCCGCACGGGCGCCCTTCTTCTCCTTGCTGGCCGGAGCGGCGCGCTTCTTCTTGGCACCGCCAGCACGAGCCTTGCCGCCCTCGGCCGCCCCCCCGCCGCCGGCGCCGGCAAGCTTGAACGAGCCGGACGCGCCCTTCCCCTTCGTCTGCACCAGCTCGCCCGCCACGACGGCCGACTTGAGGTACTTCTTGATAAACGGCGCCAGCTTCTCCGCGTCCAGCTTGTAGTGCGCGGCTATGTACTTCTTGATCGCCTGCAGCGACGACCCGCCGCGCTCCTTCAGACTCTTGATGGCGGCCGTCACCATCTCAGAGGTGCGCGGGTGCGCAGGCTTGGCGCGCGGCTTCTTCGCAGACGACGCAGACTTGGCCTTCTTCGTAGTGCCGGTGGCGGCGGGTGCCGCAGCAGTCTCGTTCGTAGCCGCCTGATCTGCCATTTCGACGACGCGCGTAACACACAGCGAGAGCGAGCGGGACGGCAGGCACGCAAGCACAGCACAGCAGCAGAGCAGAGAATCACAAGGCCCAGCCAGTGTCGCGGGCGGGCGCGGACGGCCGAGAGAGCGGCCGCCACTCTGCGCGCCGCCGCGCCGCGCCTCCCGCGCTTGCTACCGCCCAACGTCCGACAGCCTGTGCGGAGCAGCCCCAAACCTGCGCCACAACCGCCCGCGCCTTTCAAACCACCGAGGATGGGGCTACACACAGCCACACCACAGTCGCCAACCAGTCGCCACGGCAGCGCCGCAAACCACGGCCAAACTGCAGCTACCGCGCGCTACAGCCTGGGTCGGCCCGCCGAGAATCGCCGCCCCCGCCCAAATGCCGCCCCCACAGCCCCAGCCGACGACCCGCCACAATGGCCAAACCTTCGGCAAAACTCCCACACCGTCGCCGCGGCAGCCCGGCCAGCGCGGCCGGCGCCACAGCCACACAAGCCGAGGCGTGCGGCGATGACGGCCGTGCAAACGCGCCTCCGCCGCCCCATCGCCTTCCGTCGCCCTCCCGCCGTTTCCCGATCGGCCCGCAGCCGTCGGGCCACATCGCGCGCCGTCCTCCTCCTCTCGCCCGCCAACATTCACAGCCGTTTCTCAACAATTGCCCGCCGCAAACGGACGCCGCCTGCGCAACAGGCGCCGCCGCCCCTCGCCGCTTCCGACCCAACCCCTCGACCGAGGCAAACCGCAATCCGAATCTACAGACCAACCCAATCTGCCGTCAAGCACACACGACAGCCGACCTTACACGTTACGCGTTACACATTACGTTTACACGTCTACGTTAGGTTAGGTTAGGTTAGGTGGACGTGGGTTAGGTTAAGGGGACTTGGGTTAGGTTAAGCGTCAAACTTAGGTTAAGCATTCAAACACGTCAGGCGTCAGAGGTTAGGTTAGGTTAGGTTAGGTTACACGTTAGGTTAAGGGGTCAGTGCTAGGTTAAGAAGCGTCAAACGTAGGTTAAAAAAGCGTTCAAACGTGAGGCGTGAGCCGGACAGCTTACCTTACGTAGACGTTAGGGGCTCACAGGCTGAGCTCACCTCGCCACACCACAGGTTAGGTTCGGTTCGCTCGGCTCAGCGTAAAGCGCCGAGGTCAGGGTTACGTTCGTTCACCTTCGGGCGCCACACTTTCGGTTGAAAGGTCGCGACGGGACGACGTCGGCAGGCACGCCGCAAACGAACAAAAACGTACAGACGACGTCGGAAACCGCCGACAGACGGGGGAGCAGCACGACCACGACCAGACACCGAGCGCGAACGAGACACACGCGAACCACCCCCACCGGCCAAAGGGCACCACACAACAACCCAGAGCACCACGTGTCGACACCAGAGCAACCCGCCGCTCACGCGACATGGGCTGGCACCGAAGGGCAACCGCCCGCAACTGCGCTTTCCGCGCCGGCCCGGATGCACGTCGTGCTACAACAACACCACTACCGTACACAGCCGCTGTTCACAACATCACTATCAATGGCGCGCCCGCGGCTCGCCGCCGTCGCAGTCGCAGCCCCAACGCCAGCACTTTTGCACCACCATTCACACGCACCGCAACACAGCTCGCCGACACAGCCGAACAAAACAAACACCACACAACAACAGCAACAACGCCGCCGCCTCTACTTGTGCCGGCGACCCACCCCGCCGATGGCGCACCTTTCGCCAGCCGGCAATCGACACACACGCACCCACCCACCGGGGCCCAGTGCAAAAAAAAACACACAAAAACAAAAAAACCAAACAACACAAACGACACGGGAAGCGCACACCGCCACTTCGCGCGCACGCCACCAACCAGTCGTCGTCTCAAAATAACAAACACAAACAAAATAAACTAACAACTAGGGCAACACAAAACAAAAACGCCTCGCACGAACCGCCCACAAAAAGGACAAGCACACGCACAGCCTCTGCTGACGACCACGACGCAGCGGCACGCTGCTCCTGTCCCGCGCCCCGCGCCCCACTCGATTCACAACTCACGCGACACCGTCAACGACGGGCTCGCTTCCCGCAACCTACCACCTTTCCGCCACGACGCACAGCCCCAGCCAGCCCCACCCGACGACGCCCGTGGCAACGACTGCACTTTCACCACCGCCTCCCCCTTCCCCCCCCCCAAAACACACACACACACACACACACAGCCAGCCAAAAACGCACTCGCGACCCACACATGCACGTGCATCGGCACACGCCAACCAGTCAACGTCGACAACCACACGCAAGGCTCGAAACGAAACCGGCGTCCTTCCACGTTGCCATCACGCTACGCGACACAAGACACAAGGAACCAACACAACAGCCGGCCCCACTAATTCCCACTCTCACGCCGCAAAAAGCACACCGAAACCGCCAAACGCACGCACATTCCCCTTCGCACTGACACCACCGACCGGCTCGCTACCACACACCTCTCGGCAGCCGTTTCACGCCAATTCGCCACACAGTCGACAAGCGCCCGCCCTGTACGGCACACGCAACGACGCAGCGCAGCAAAGGGCGCCCGCAACACATACCTCTCCGCCGCCCGACGCGCCAACCGCCACACCACACCGCCAGCCACTCGCAAATTGTGCACTGCCACCAGCCACACGTCCAACACGCCGCGCCGCCTCCGGCCACCCGCCAGGGGGCGCTCACGTCCGCGACAACAGCGCGGCCCGCCGGGCCGGGCCGAACCGAACCGAGCCGCCGCTGCTCTGCACTCGGCACGGCCACACCCTGCTGCAGACCGGGCTCGTCTCTCTGTACGCGTCTGCCTGCGCATCAACACAACACGACCTTTTATATTTTTTTTTTTCCTCTCTACCGCCATCCCTTCTTCTCGCGTTTTACTCGTTGTTGCAGCAGCGGCGCCACACCTACACATCCACAGCCCCAGCCGAGCCGGCCTCACCTCAGGGCCCGCCGCCAGCGTCTCCTCCTCGGGCACAGGTGCGGTGCTGTGGCCGCCCATCCAACCGCATTGCTGGCCGTCCAGCCACCAGGCGTTCCCACTGCCGCGAGCCACGCCGCGCACCGACCCTGCTGCAGAAAACGAAGCATAGCCAGAGACCGACCGATACACAAAGCAAGCCGTCGCCTCGCCTCTTGTCCTTCCTGCCTTCCTTCCGCCCCCGCCCTTCTCACACCACCGCCTCTCCACTTTCGCCCCCCCCCCCCCCCCTCCTTTTTTTTTTTTTTTTTTTTTTCTTCTTTCTTTCTTTCTTTGGCCCTCTCTCCTTCCCGCCATGGCGGTTACGGCACCGCCTGCAGCGGCAGATTTTTTGCGCCCACACGCCTACTCCTACCACCATTAACCTTGCCCTGCCCTGCCCATCAACGTCGCAGTCGAACCGACGCTTGCCAACACACTGCCCACGTTCCTTTCTCTTTTCGGCCTACGCCCATTACGCGCCGCCGCCACAGCACCTTCCCTTCCCACAACACACCGACGTCATCACACGCACCCAAAACAGGGGCCACGACCGTGTTCCTCGCCCACTCCCATCCCGCACGGTACGCACATTCCCAACTACTACCGCGCACCCTCCCTTTCCAATCTGTGTGTCTCTGTGTCTGTGTCCTGTCCGCGCGTGACGCCTCTCAACATCCGCCGTCCCCCGTCCCCCGTCCCGTTTTCGCCCCCATGCCGTCGTCGCGCCGCCTCCTCCCCGTCCACCGCCGCCCCTGTCCGCCCCGCACCACACCATACACCGCTGCTTGTCCCGGCCGTTGCCACCAAAGGCGCCGACCGCAAACGCGCCACGCCGCAGCCCCCGTGCGTCTCGCGCTCGCTTGCATCTCCGTGCCGACGCTGCCTCTCTTCCCACTCGCACTCGACCTCGACAACACAGTCTTTGGCTCCGCCACTGCGTGTTCCGGTGGTACGCACGCTGCAACACGTATGTATTCATTACCAGAGCGATGGCGAGGCATGACAGCATCTCTGTCTGACCAGAGAGTTCTTTATCGCTGCTAGTCGGCGCTTGGACCGCGCCAGACGACAGTAGTGGCACGCACCGGGTCGCCAGGAACAGTTGTTATATATATTGTAGCGCGAGTCGGGAGAGGTAGTAGTCGGTCGACAGTAGTAGCGGGTGGACGGTTGTACTGAGCGGGCGTCGGCGGCGTGCTCTGCTCGTCTCGCGACTCTGGTCACGGTTCGGGACGATGTATAGTATATTGTGTTATAATCAAAAAGGTGGTGTGACGCTGCATTGCGCAAATCTGATAACGTATGTTCATTGTACTTATTTTGTTCAACAACAAAAGCCCCACTATTACTGTTTTTCTAAAGTAACTTTTGTCTCTTAACGAAAAACATTCACTTTTTAAAGACTACGTCCTATGGCATTTCCCTCCAAGGAGTGCAATTAATTACCAGCCAGCACTCATTCATTGCACACAGCTGTGTAAGGGGTATCTACAATTGAGGAGCGGATATAAATGCAATTTTTTTTTTGTTTTTTTTTCTTTTGTGTGTGTGTTGTAACCTCCCAGCAAAATTTAAAATAATGGACAATGTTATTTACGGATGCTAATGGACATTGCGCTAATTGTAACCTCGCCCACAATGAGAGGTATTGAAAATGGCAACAAAAATGTGAAATTCGCAATCTGACTCAAATATAAAGTCTTCACACAACATTTAAAAAAGTCCGTTCAGTGACAAGAAACTTCAATTAAACCGAAATATCGGTCTTTGGCCCTGTGCAAAACAATCAGAATTAAAGTCTTACCTCCGAATAAATGGATGTCACATTTCTGCTCTGGTTGTTGCGCAGCGCTTGGAGGAACTGCATTGCAAATAATAATATTCTCTCTTTTTTTTTGTGATTTTAGTGACATTTTTCTTCAAAGAAGTGGAATGAAATGTGAAGTGCAACGAACTCTTTAGTTCAATAAAAAATTAAATGTTTGAAAAATGCTTTTGAAATAAAAATTATTATTGGGGAACTTGTTGGAGAATAATTACAATAAATACAATTTTTCATTATCTAATGATTATATTAATTAACAGTATACCTTATTCACCATCTTGACCAGTGTTGCCGACCGCCTACATCACAACAACCGCACTCGGCTGCTACTACTGACCGACCGCTCTGCATGACGACTATTAGCGTACTGCACGCGACGACTACTGACTGACTGACTGACTGACTGAGAACCGCTCGCAACACTCGCGCAGTCCAGCGCAAACTCTCTGGTCACAGATGCTACAATGTCTCGCCATCGCTACTATGTTACATACGTGTTTCAGTGTCTTTTTCATTGGGGTAACGATCTTTGGCTCTTTTTATTCTGAATACAGGGCCAAAGGTCAACGCTGCTGCCCTTATACAATTTATCAGGTTTCATTATGTCTGTTGCAATGTTACATACGGTTCACTCTTTCATTAATATTATCGTTGGGTTTGTTTTGTAGGGACGTTAACATTCTGGCACATTTTTATTATCATCGGACTCTCTGCTATTTGTGCAGGGAGGTTATGCCTGGGTCCATTTCCATTTCCATTTACATTTTAATATTGATAGACTTTTTGTTTTCTTTTTTGTTTCTTGTTGTTTTTCCTTCTTTTTTTTTGTTTTGTTTTTCCCGCTCTCACCACCACCGCCGCATCACGCCTTCCGTTTTCTTGGTTTCTTTTCTGTTCTTCAACTGCTTCAACATCACCGCGCCCCATTTCCACACCACAGCCATCAGCCTCCAAGACGGGCGGGCGCAGTGTGCCATTTCCGGCGCACAAGCACACCCGTACGGTACTCTCCTCGCCCCCACGCCACCAACAACACAGCGACCACGCGGCTTTCAGGCATGGCACGGCATGGCACGGCACGGCACGGCACGGCACCGGCGAAATGCGCCGCCCCCGCCCCTCCGCGCATCCGTCCGTCTCGCCACGTTCACTGACAGCCGCGTCTGCGGCTACACCACGACAACCACAACACAACACCGCTCCCCTCCCTGGCAACTCACATTGTTTTTCTCCTCCTCTTTTGCACAAACCACAACGCCGAGCACAGGCGCAAGCCACCCACACCCCGCGCCCCTCCCCGTCCCGTCTTTGGCCGCCGCTCCTCGTTTCCTCGTTTGCCCCCTCCCATCTCCCGAAATGCCATGCCAGCAGCGTTACGCATGCCCCTCCCCTGTCCACACAACACTACCGCCTAACGAACAGCCACATCCAGGGCACGCCCACCTCCAAACACTGCCAATTCACGGACGCACGCACACACACACACACACACACACACACACACACACTCACTTTCTCGACACCTTTCTGTACGGAGGGTGCGTCATCTCGACCGTGACAGAGTGACGGCAACTATCGACGATCCATTTCCCCCCACTGGTAAAACATGTCCACTAACACCTACATACATCATTCAAGTACACAGACAATAGCATACACACAATGGGAGGGCACACGAACATGGACGGCACGGCACTGTCATACACTCTTCCTCAGAACCATATCAACAAACGTTACGTACATCCGGGAAAGCGAAAGCGAACGCGAAAGCGAAAGCGAAAGCAAAAGCAAAGGCAAAGCCCAATGCAGCCGTCAAAGGTAACGTTCACCACGGCAGACACTTGCAGCCGCGCCGCCGTTAAACGCATTTCAGTGCGGCTCCAATACGCCTCCGACACGGGAACGTTCCGTTGCTCTACGAATGCGTTTCTCCCCTTTTTCCCTTCCTCTCTCTTTTGCCCCCCCTCCTTGCACTCTTGCCTCATTCCTCACGTTCTGCCCAGACATTCCGACCGATCAAAGTCAACCTTTCGTTACCGTTCTCAGCGCGACGGTGTACAACAGTATGACGGGTGTGCCCAAGACTTCGGGTTCAGTTGCGTGACGCCGGTCTATCGCGCCGATCGACAGTTACTCAGGGGGCGACGGATCGGACCACGTCACCGACACACAAAACACTTTCAAACAAACAAATACATACCGGATGGACACAGACAAACACGTGTACAGACATTCGCCAAACAAACGACCGCCGCCGCCGCCGTCGTCGTCTAGCGTGCATCTTGAATGACGACATCGGTGTGCGTGCGTCGTACGCAATCAGTCAGACACGGCTATCAAACATCAGAGTCGAATGGTACATCATCGTGCGTGTCGCCGTACACGTACAGTACAATACAACAACAATGCGTCTTAATGGCACGTTCATTTCAACGTCACTCACACACCTCCACGCTGCAGTTACGTCGCACCATTGTCAAACTCGGCGTACAGCAAAGGGAATAGTGGGCGGCAAAAAAAACCAAACAAAAACACTTCACATTTCACCCTCGCCATGTATGATGTGCAAAAAAAACAAACCCGCAAACGGCCGTCGTTACGGTGACACAAAAGTCGCCGATCGCACTGTCCCCCCTCGCAGACGGGTAACACACACACCCCAACAACACCAATGGGTCAAAAACCACGCCAACGAGGCGTGCCACCATTCCACGCCACGGCGACCAACCTCGTGGCCGTACCCCGCGCAACACGCTTTGACGCGCCCCCCCACCCACAATCAAAATGCACACATACATCACAGCCGTCCACACAAACAACAACAACAATTCCGCCCTTCCCGCAAAAGGCAAGTTGGTGGCCCTGAAAAGGGCCGTTTTGCCGCTCTCGCAACGGAGGAGCCTTCTCCATCCTTCCTTCCATTCCAGAGCCACCTCCTTACTTGGAGCTCGTGTACTTGGTCACCGCCTTCGTGCCCTCGCTCACGGCGTGCTTGGCCAGCTCGCCAGGCAGCAACAGCCGCACAGCGGTCTGGATCTCGCGGGACGTGATGGTCGAGCGCTTGTTGTAGTGCGCCAGGCGAGAAGCCTCGGCCGCAATGCGCTCGAAAATGTCGTTCACGAAGCTGTTCATGATGCTCATCGCCTTCGACGAGATGCCCGTGTCAGGGTGCACCTGCTTCAGCACCTTGTAGATGTAGATGGCATAGCTCTCCTTCCTCTTGCGCTTCTTCTTCTTGTCGCCCTTCGAAATGTTCTTCTGCGCCTTGCCAGCCTTCTTGGCGGCCTTCCCGCTAGTCTTGGGCGGCATCTCGAACCAACGTACGGCAGCAGCAACACCAGTAGCAAGCGCTCCGCTCTAGTCAGCGTCTCCCCACACAGTGGCACCCGCCGCCAGCCGCCGCCGCACCTTTACCAGCTCGCCCTGTTGCGGCCGCCGACCAATGGGGCGCGCGCGCAACCGGCCGCCGCACCCGAGCCCATAAAGCACCCCCACCCCGGCTGCGCCGGCATTCGCCGAGCGGCAGTCGGGCGTTGAGCAAGTCTCCGTCAGTCTGTGACGCGAAGCCATAGGCCCCCGCTTGTACGGGTGACAAACCAGGGGTGTTTTCGGATGCGCCTTTATTAAGGCGTAGACGAGCACTCGCAGCATATTGTTTATGTCTACGACGAGCGAATCTTCGGCTGCGATGGCAAGTTGCAGTGGCGCCTTGGGGCCCCAGCAGCCCGCTGCTGGCGGCAACGACGCCGTCTCTTTGTTTCCGCCGGCCGCTTTTCCGGTTGGCTCGAGCGCCTCAGCTGCCGCAGAGAATAGCTCTGCTCCCCCGAGCGCTAGGGCATTCACAGGTCAGGGCCTGGTCTCTGGCCAGTGTCCCGCGCCTGCTAACGTGTTAGGACCAGATTCTGCCGCCGGAAACCTAACGGTGTCGGCAACTAAGGCGGCGACTGGTAGTCCCACGGCAGCCATTGACTTTGCTTCCCTTACCTGCGTTCGACATGCAAATGGGGAGTACACGGTTAAGAGAAGCTCATCTCTCCCACCAACAAGCGGTAGGATGTCCATGGCCACCCTGATGATCACCACAGGGCAGGCACAAGAGCTGGCGCAGCACCTTACCCCCGCGCAAAGGAAGCACCTTCCGGTCAGTATCCTCCCTAAGCCTAACCCCACAGCCCTACCCAAAAAGACCGTTCCCGCTCCTAAACCCTCTCCTCCTGACCAAACGAAGCCGCAACACCCATCTGCCCCGTCCAAGCGCATTAAGGACGTGGTAAAAAGCGCCAGAAAACATAAAACCACCATCAGGCGCAAACAAACCAAAAAAGCATCAGCGTCAATTCCACCGCCCACCACCAAGGCACGTACTCCCTCCCCATCAGGGAGCGGAGACGACTCAGACCGCCCCCTCGTCATTGACGAAACCCGCGAAACCACCACCGCAGACGCCACCGAGCCCCAAACACCAGGCACGGACGGCGATGGTTTCCAGAAAGCGAGGAAAACCGCACGCCCACCTGTCAGCCAGCAAGCGAGAGGCATTGCTTCCACCAGCAATAAGTTCTTGCCGCTGTCAGACGAGGACGAAGCGGCACCCGCGAGTGGTGATGCGCCACAACTCACCAAGACACCAAGGCATAGACTCCCGCCCATAATCGCTGAATTCAGCAACAATTACGAGGAGCTTCACTCCCTCGTCAGTAACTGCTTAGGCGAGAAGCAGTTTACTGCAAAGTCCGCCGGAGGGGACAAAATCAAACTTATGTTCAGAGAGCTGGACGATTACACCGCTGTGAAGGCCCTGCTCTCTGAACATAAAGTCCCCCATTACACCTTCCCCACAGCCAGACAACGCCTAATGAAGTTAGTCATAAGGGACTTACCCCGGAAAGTGGGCACTGACGCCATTAAGAAGGACCTGCAGAGGCAGGGCTTCGAAGTCAACAGCGTCACCCACATGAAGGAAGTCTACAGTGGCAACAAATGGCCACTGTATCAAGTCAACCTTCCTGACACCCCGCAAAACCGACAGAAACACGTCACACACGTCCTGTCAGTGCCGGTCACGGTCGAACCTCTACGCAGGCAAAGTGGCAACGTGCAGTGCTACAACTGCCAAGGGTTAGGGCACGTTGCCAAGCACTGCGATATGCCAACGCGTTGTATGAAATGCGCAGAAGGGCACCCCACCTCCGAGTGCTCCTTACAGAGAGGAGACCCAAAGAGTAAGTGTGCCCTATGCGGTGAATCCGGACACGGCGCCTTCTACCAAGGCTGCCGTGTACAGAAAGAGTACCGCCTACGCGCGCAAGGGACCAAGACCCACGCCACACCAAAAACCAACCGTGGCGCCGGTCCTACAAACCCGAGAGCACCGGCGAATCCACAACCGCGCCAACCACGCCCAACTATTCGATCGAGACCGCGAGGTGGCGCAAGCTACGCGAGTGTGGCCGGCACTGACAGGAGTCAACA
Source organism: Schistocerca americana (assembly GCF_021461395.2). NCBI lineage: Eukaryota > Metazoa > Arthropoda > Insecta > Orthoptera > Acrididae > Schistocerca > Schistocerca americana. The sequence continues at coordinate 43,743 of NW_025726287.1, read as the reverse complement.
AACTACTCCTACTATACAATTAGCCCAGCAGCCGCTCCCCGCTAACGAAGAAACGTCCAGGGAAGCCTCCCCCCCTCATAGTCCCAAGTCCAGTCTGCGGCCAGTAGCGGCAGCTGAGTGCACGTCAAAAGGCCCTCAGCCCAGCACTTCTGATGAGAGTGCAAATGCCCTACGGCCCTCAGGAGTCGTGGAGCAAACGTTAGGCCTCCTAACGCAACTGCTCCACGAAATTAGGCAACAGAACGCCCAAATTCTAACCGCCATTAATTTGGTGCTCCAAGGGTCGCATAACAATGCGACTACAGCAAAGAAATCCTCCCTTCAGTGATGGATAGACGACCCCACATCCAAGGACTCAAAATGTGCGTCTTCAACGCAAACGGTATCGTCGGACAGAACAACGAGTTCCGCGAGTTCCTACGCGATGAAAACATAGACGTATGTATGGTGGCCGAAACACACCTTAAACCGGGTGTAAGGGTGTCGGTACCCAACTACAACTGCTACAGGACCGACCGGCCCACCGCTGGAGGCGGGGTAGCAACATACGTCAAACGCGGAATCCCCCATCATCAGGTCCACCCACCAGCAACTAGGCAAATAGAAACAGCGGCAATAGAGATTGCCACTGTCACAGGGCCCCTCACCGTCGTTGCAGCATATCGCCCTCCCTCCTACACCCTGGAAGAGGACGACATAGCAGCCCTAGGCCAAATCAGAGGAAAACTCTTCATTGGCGGTGACCTGAACGCCAAACATGCAGACTGGCACTCGCGAAACTCAAACAGAGCTGGTCGTCAATTGCAACGACTCGCGCGCACCCACCACTTTCACATATGGGGTCCAGAGGAGCCCACCCACTTCCCCAGAAACGGGGGGAGGGCGGACGTCCTCGACATAGCGCTCACTAAAAGAATAACGGGATTTGTGACCGCGCAATCGGTTAACCGAATGTCTTCCGATCACAATCCCGTGATTCTTGAGGTCGACATAGGAGACTGGATACCTCTCCAGCAACAACACTTCTCATACAAGCGCACTAACTGGGAGCAATTCAAAGTTGACGTAACTTCAGCAATTGCCCAGGCCCCGCCTCCAACTGCAGATTCTGCAGAACAAGCGCTCAAAGATTTCACCAGCACGGTCCTGCAAGCAGCCAAGGAGGCCACTCCACGGCCACCGGACGGCCCTCCCACTGTTAAGCAACTCCCGCCGCACCTGCTTGCCCAAATTAGAAACAAAAACAGGATCGCCAAAGAATGGAAGCTCACAAGGAACCCCGTAACTAGGAGGCTACTGAACCGCCTACAAAGAGAGCTGAAGGTCGCACTCACTGAGCACCGCAACCAGCAATGGTCGGCGCGGCTCTCGGCTCTCCGCGTGGACGACAATAGCCTCTGGCAGGCGACCAAACAGATCACCAAAAGACGCGCCAGACTGCCACCTCTGCACGGCGAGCGCGGACTTGTCTTTAGCACCACAGATAAGGCAAATGCCCTAGCAGATGCCTTTGAAAAACAGTTCCGCCCCGGAGAGGCGCAGGACAGGGACCATGAAGCCGTCGTTCGACGTCAGCTCGCCGCATTCCTTGCGGCGGACGATGCCGACGACGACGAAGAAAACACACCGCTCTTCACACCTGACGACGTGAACCGAGTAATCAGGTCGCTACCTAACAAAAGAGCCCCAGGCCACGACCAGCTCAACAACGTAGTAGTGAAACACCTCCCACCCCCTGCCGTAGCTCACATCGCAAACATCTTCAATGAGATCACGCGTTCCCGCAAGTTTCCAAGGTGCTGGAAACACGCAGAAGTCGTCGCGATCGCGAAACCCGGTAAAGACCCGGTTATCCCGCAGAACCACCGACCTATCAGCCTTTTGCCAACCCTTAGCAAAATTTACGAACGCCTGCTACTTATTCCCATTCTCGACCACGTCAGCATACAACAAATCCTGCCGGACTTTCAGTTCGGTTTCCGGCAGGAACACTCCGCGCCCCAGCAACTAATGAGGGTCGTCGAAGCAGCTACCGAAAGCTTCAATCGCAAAAGTTACTGCGGGGTAGTGCTACTTGACGTAGCCGCTGCCTTTGACTCTGTCTGGCACACCGGGCTTCTCTACAAGCTATACTCCCAAGGCTTCCCAGGTCCGATAGTGAAGCTACTCGCGAGCTATCTCTCCAAAAGGACTTTCTCCGTTAGGATCGAGTCGTCGCTCTCTACAAAGCGGCGCATCAGGGCAGGCGTGCCCCAGGGGTCGGTACTGGGCCCGGTACTGTACAACCTGTACACTGCCGACCTCCCGACCGTACCGCTGGTGCACACTGCCCAGTATGCCGACGACACAGCGTTCTTCACGCGTAACCCGAACAGGGACAGGGTTACGCGAAGACTGCAAACAGCGCTGGACGAGACCGGCCGCTGGGCTAAAAAGTGGCGCATCACCCTGAACGAAACAAAAACCCAAGCCATCATGATCACCCGGAAACTGGGCAAGCGGGCTCCCGCCCGTCAGCCGCTATTGCTCAAGCTGAACGGCCAAGAGCTTCCATGGCGACGTACCGCCAGGTATCTTGGAGTCACACTCGACACCAGGCTCACCTGGAGGGCTCACATCGGGGACTTGCGCCGGAAAGCTAGCGGTAGGATGCAAATGTTGTATCCTATCCTTAACACCAACAGCACCCTAGCGGCTGACATAGGAGTGAGAACATACTGTTCACTAATTCGACCGATCATGGAGTACGCTTGCCCAGTCTGGGGGTATGCGGCGCACTGGCACCTCCGCAAACTCCAGTCAGTGCAAAACCGTGCACTCAAAAGGGCATTACACCTTCCCTTCCGCTTCCCCACTGCTGACCTACACGAAGCTGCGGGAATTCCAACGCTCCACGAGCGATTCAAAGAACTGGCCGAAAGTTTCTATGAGAATTCGGCCAGATCAGACAATAGACTTATTAAATCCCTCGGACAGTACGACACATCACTGGACAGACATAGACGACCTAAATCCATGACTACAAATTAAAACAGCCTTAAAGGCAGCACAGAAACACGAAACACACTGCACCAACAAAAGACATACCAAACAACATTGACAAACTACCCACACAGCATAGAGGAGGAAATGTCCCGAAGGACAACACCCTCCAATACATACGCTCTCCTCGAAAGTAAGGAAGCTCAAATGCAGTAACGGCGGCTGCGCCGGCACGCACTCCGCTGCTCGACTCGCTGCCGCTCGCACCGGTCGTTTTCGTTTCCGTTTCGTGTGCACCGTCGCTAGCCCATCGCCATGTCCGGACGCGGAAAGGGAGGCAAAGTCAAGGGCAAGTCAAAGTCCCGCTCAAGCAGGGCTGGGCTCCAGTTCCCGGTCGGCAGAATCCACCGCCTCCTGCGCAAGGGAAACTACGCAGAGCGCGTCGGCGCCGGGGCGCCCGTCTACCTCGCCGCCGTCATGGAGTACCTCGCGGCTGAGGTGCTCGAGCTGGCCGGAAACGCGGCCCGCGACAACAAGAAGACGCGCATCATCCCGCGCCACCTGCAGCTTGCCATCCGCAACGACGAGGAGCTCAACAAGCTCCTGTCGGGCGTCACCATCGCACAGGGTGGTGTCCTGCCCAACATCCAGGCCGTCCTGCTGCCAAAGAAGACCGAGAAGAAGGCCTAAAGGAGGCCAGGCAATCGCAGCGCCGCGTGCTCCCCTGCACGCAACGCGCTTTGCCGGCTCGGCCCACAACAATCGGCCCTTTTCAGGGCCACCACACAAACCTACGTCCAAAGCAAAATTGCAGTCGTCCTCGCCGCACCTTGTTTTGTTTTAACTTTGCACTGTCACAGCACAGCCGCCGCCGGCGCACGTCCGCCATCTTGTCGCCCACACAGCCCGTGTGGCCCAACACACACACACACACACACACACATTTTGCACGGTCGCAGTCGCCTTCCAAACCGACAACGGCAGCAATAATGACCATTGTTAAAGGGAGGCGTGTCGACACACCGCCCTCCACTCCCGCGCGCAACGGCCGTCGACACGAACGAAACAGCTGATCCGGCCGCCTATGCCCACACGCCTTGCCTCGGAAACCCCAACGCCGCCGCAAACAAACACACAGAGCCAAACCACGCAAGCAAATAATCACCGCCTCTCGCACAACAACACACAGCCCGCCATCTCCGTCGCGATCGATACAAAGACACACAAACGAAGCAGCTCCACACACAGCCAGCCACATGACACGTTTCCTTTCCTTCTCCCCTCCCAGTCACATCACGTCGCTCAAACGGAAAGAAAGAAAGAAACAAACAAACAACACAGCGCACACACGCAGCAACAACACAGACTCTTTCGCACTTTTCAACTTCCGAACAGTGTGGTGGCCCTGAAAAGGGCCGTTTTCTAGTCTCTCCCACCCACAAGCACGGCCGCGGGAAGGCCAGCGCCCGCTGCGACGCAGCCTAACCGCCGAAACCGTACAGGGTGCGCCCCTGCCTCTTCAGGGCGTACACCACGTCCATGGCCGTCACAGTCTTGCGCTTGGCGTGCTCAGTGTACGTCACCGCGTCGCGGATCACGTTCTCCAGGAACACCTTCAGCACCCCGCGGGTCTCCTCGTAGATCAGACCAGAGATGCGCTTCACGCCGCCCCTGCGAGCCAGGCGGCGGATGGCGGGCTTCGTGATGCCCTGGATGTTGTCGCGCAACACCTTGCGGTGCCGCTTGGCGCCACCCTTGCCGAGCCCCTTTCCTCCCTTGCCGCGGCCTGTCATCCTTCCTTCCTCGGGCAAAGCAAAACGTGCACAAACAGCGGCTGCAGCGGCTGGCGAGTCGGCTACGGTCTGCGCCCAGCGCGCCCGCCGCCCCCCTATATAGACTCTGGCCCGCCCTCCCCCCACCACGCGCAACCGAGGGCATATAAGCGCAGCACGGAGGCGCGCGGGCCCGTTGTCAAGGCAGCACCGGACGCCGCGCCACACCTAACCTCCACGCACGCCGCTCCGCTACCGCTACCGCCATGGCCCGCACAAAGCAAACGGCCCGCAAGTCCACCGGCGGAAAGGCGCCGCGCAAACAGCTCGCCACCAAGGCGGCGAGGAAGAGCGCGCCCGCCACCGGAGGCGTCAAGAAGCCCCACCGCTACAGGCCGGGCACCGTCGCCCTGCGAGAAATCAGGCGCTACCAGAAGAGCACAGAGCTGCTCATCCGCAAGCTGCCATTCCAGCGCCTAGTGCGCGAGATCGCCCAGGACTTCAAGACCGACCTGCGCTTCCAGAGCTCCGCAGTCATGGCCCTGCAGGAGGCCAGCGAGGCCTACCTCGTCGGCCTCTTCGAAGACACCAACCTGTGCGCAATCCACGCCAAGCGCGTCACCATCATGCCCAAGGACATCCAGCTCGCGCGCCGCATCCGCGGCGAGCGCGCCTAAACCGCGCCGCGGCACCGCACCGCACAAACAAAAACGGCCCTTTTCAGGGCCACTAACATCTCTCCGTCGCGAGCAAACTTTGTCGGTCGCCTGCCTCTCGCCCCGCAACCCAAAAACAAAAACCACCACTTCCCGTCCGTCCGCCACACCCGCTCACTCTGCCTGCCTGCTAGCAGCGCGCAACAATCACACATCATCCCTCCCCGGCGCTCAAAGCGCACAATACCCAACGGCCGACGTCACACCGCACGGGTGGCTGGCCGGCCGCCGCTTTCGTTTCGAAAACAAAAAAAACCCGCACTCCACTCCGACGCGCTCGCTCGCTCTACACGCCACCGAAATCCCCGCCGACTCCTTCCGCATCTCAACGTGCCCCCCGTTGCAAAACATAACACACACACACACACAAAGGAACAAAACAAAGACCAGACACGACTCGACAAGACAGACATCCGAGAAGAACGAACGCAGGCAAGCCAACCAACGTATTCAAACTAAACAACGTGACAGAAAACCAACCGTCGGCCGCCGCCACAAACACGGCGACAATCAACCACGACAACAACAACAACAACAACAACAACAACACCGCTTACCGCTACCGCCGCCCACACCCGCCACCGACCCCCGCAATCCAACCACCACGGCACGCAAACAGCATCCCCACGGGCATACAGACAGACACCCACACCAAACGCAACACGACAATCAAAACCTTCCCCGACGTGCTTTGATGGCCCTGAGAAGGGCCGTTTTTTTTGGGCCGCGCGTCTCTTGCGCGCCACTAGACGACGACGGGGGGTGGGGACGACGGAGTCAAGCGCCAAACCCTTCCTTTCCCCCATCTCTTTCTCCTCTACTCTACTTCTTCTTCTTGGGCGAAGCCTTCGCCTTAGACGGCGTCGTCGCCTTCTTCGGGCGCGGCGCCTTCGGCTTCTTCGTCGGAACCTTGGCGGCCTTCTTCGCCTTCGACGGCGACTTGGCCTTGGCCGGCTTGGCCGCAGCCGCCTTCTTCGCACCCGCGGGAGCGGCCGACGCCGCAGACGCCTTCTTGGCGGCGCCCGCCTTCCGACCGGTCGCCGCCTTCACGCCACCAGCCTTCTTTGCGCCGGCCGCACGGGCGCCCTTCTTCTCCTTGCTGGCCGGAGCGGCGCGCTTCTTCTTGGCACCGCCAGCACGAGCCTTGCCGCCCTCGGCCGCCCCCCCGCCGCCGGCGCCGGCAAGCTTGAACGAGCCGGACGCGCCCTTCCCCTTCGTCTGCACCAGCTCGCCCGCCACGACGGCCGACTTGAGGTACTTCTTGATAAACGGCGCCAGCTTCTCCGCGTCCAGCTTGTAGTGCGCGGCTATGTACTTCTTGATCGCCTGCAGCGACGACCCGCCGCGCTCCTTCAGACTCTTGATGGCGGCCGTCACCATCTCAGAGGTGCGCGGGTGCGCAGGCTTGGCGCGCGGCTTCTTCGCAGACGACGCAGACTTGGCCTTCTTCGTAGTGCCGGTGGCGGCGGGTGCCGCAGCAGTCTCGTTCGTAGCCGCCTGATCTGCCATTTCGACGACGCGCGTAACACACAGCGAGAGCGAGCGGGACGGCAGGCACGCAAGCACAGCACAGCAGCAGAGCAGAGAATCACAAGGCCCAGCCAGTGTCGCGGGCGGGCGCGGACGGCCGAGAGAGCGGCCGCCACTCTGCGCGCCGCCGCGCCGCGCCTCCCGCGCTTGCTACCGCCCAACGTCCGACAGCCTGTGCGGAGCAGCCCCAAACCTGCGCCACAACCGCCCGCGCCTTTCAAACCACCGAGGATGGGGCTACACACAGCCACACCACAGTCGCCAACCAGTCGCCACGGCAGCGCCGCAAACCACGGCCAAACTGCAGCTACCGCGCGCTACAGCCTGGGTCGGCCCGCCGAGAATCGCCGCCCCCGCCCAAATGCCGCCCCCACAGCCCCAGCCGACGACCCGCCACAATGGCCAAACCTTCGGCAAAACTCCCACACCGTCGCCGCGGCAGCCCGGCCAGCGCGGCCGGCGCCACAGCCACACAAGCCGAGGCGTGCGGCGATGACGGCCGTGCAAACGCGCCTCCGCCGCCCCATCGCCTTCCGTCGCCCTCCCGCCGTTTCCCGATCGGCCCGCAGCCGTCGGGCCACATCGCGCGCCGTCCTCCTCCTCTCGCCCGCCAACATTCACAGCCGTTTCTCAACAATTGCCCGCCGCAAACGGACGCCGCCTGCGCAACAGGCGCCGCCGCCCCTCGCCGCTTCCGACCCAACCCCTCGACCGAGGCAAACCGCAATCCGAATCTACAGACCAACCCAATCTGCCGTCAAGCACACACGACAGCCGACCTTACACGTTACGCGTTACACATTACGTTTACACGTCTACGTTAGGTTAGGTTAGGTTAGGTGGACGTGGGTTAGGTTAAGGGGACTTGGGTTAGGTTAAGCGTCAAACTTAGGTTAAGCATTCAAACACGTCAGGCGTCAGAGGTTAGGTTAGGTTAGGTTAGGTTAGGTTACACGTTAGGTTAAGGGGTCAGTGCTAGGTTAAGAAGCGTCAAACGTAGGTTAAAAAAGCGTTCAAACGTGAGGCGTGAGCCGGACAGCTTACCTTACGTAGACGTTAGGGGCTCACAGGCTGAGCTCACCTCGCCACACCACAGGTTAGGTTCGGTTCGCTCGGCTCAGCGTAAAGCGCCGAGGTCAGGGTTACGTTCGTTCACCTTCGGGCGCCACACTTTCGGTTGAAAGGTCGCGACGGGACGACGTCGGCAGGCACGCCGCAAACGAACAAAAACGTACAGACGACGTCGGAAACCGCCGACAGACGGGGGAGCAGCACGACCACGACCAGACACCGAGCGCGAACGAGACACACGCGAACCACCCCCACCGGCCAAAGGGCACCACACAACAACCCAGAGCACCACGTGTCGACACCAGAGCAACCCGCCGCTCACGCGACATGGGCTGGCACCGAAGGGCAACCGCCCGCAACTGCGCTTTCCGCGCCGGCCCGGATGCACGTCGTGCTACAACAACACCACTACCGTACACAGCCGCTGTTCACAACATCACTATCAATGGCGCGCCCGCGGCTCGCCGCCGTCGCAGTCGCAGCCCCAACGCCAGCACTTTTGCACCACCATTCACACGCACCGCAACACAGCTCGCCGACACAGCCGAACAAAACAAACACCACACAACAACAGCAACAACGCCGCCGCCTCTACTTGTGCCGGCGACCCACCCCGCCGATGGCGCACCTTTCGCCAGCCGGCAATCGACACACACGCACCCACCCACCGGGGCCCAGTGCAAAAAAAAACACACAAAAACAAAAAAACCAAACAACACAAACGACACGGGAAGCGCACACCGCCACTTCGCGCGCACGCCACCAACCAGTCGTCGTCTCAAAATAACAAACACAAACAAAATAAACTAACAACTAGGGCAACACAAAACAAAAACGCCTCGCACGAACCGCCCACAAAAAGGACAAGCACACGCACAGCCTCTGCTGACGACCACGACGCAGCGGCACGCTGCTCCTGTCCCGCGCCCCGCGCCCCACTCGATTCACAACTCACGCGACACCGTCAACGACGGGCTCGCTTCCCGCAACCTACCACCTTTCCGCCACGACGCACAGCCCCAGCCAGCCCCACCCGACGACGCCCGTGGCAACGACTGCACTTTCACCACCGCCTCCCCCTTCCCCCCCCCCAAAACACACACACACACACACACACAGCCAGCCAAAAACGCACTCGCGACCCACACATGCACGTGCATCGGCACACGCCAACCAGTCAACGTCGACAACCACACGCAAGGCTCGAAACGAAACCGGCGTCCTTCCACGTTGCCATCACGCTACGCGACACAAGACACAAGGAACCAACACAACAGCCGGCCCCACTAATTCCCACTCTCACGCCGCAAAAAGCACACCGAAACCGCCAAACGCACGCACATTCCCCTTCGCACTGACACCACCGACCGGCTCGCTACCACACACCTCTCGGCAGCCGTTTCACGCCAATTCGCCACACAGTCGACAAGCGCCCGCCCTGTACGGCACACGCAACGACGCAGCGCAGCAAAGGGCGCCCGCAACACATACCTCTCCGCCGCCCGACGCGCCAACCGCCACACCACACCGCCAGCCACTCGCAAATTGTGCACTGCCACCAGCCACACGTCCAACACGCCGCGCCGCCTCCGGCCACCCGCCAGGGGGCGCTCACGTCCGCGACAACAGCGCGGCCCGCCGGGCCGGGCCGAACCGAACCGAACCGAGCCGCCGCTGCTCTGCACTCGGCACGGCCACACCCTGCTGCAGACCGGGCTCGTCTCTCTGTACGCGTCTGCCTGCGCATCAACACAACACGACCTTTTATATTTTTTTTTTTCCTCTCTACCGCCATCCCTTCTTCTCGCGTTTTACTCGTTGTTGCAGCAGCGGCGCCACACCTACACATCCACAGCCCCAGCCGAGCCGGCCTCACCTCAGGGCCCGCCGCCAGCGTCTCCTCCTCGGGCACAGGTGCGGTGCTGTGGCCGCCCATCCAACCGCATTGCTGGCCGTCCAGCCACCAGGCGTTCCCACTGCCGCGAGCCACGCCGCGCACCGACCCTGCTGCAGAAAACGAAGCATAGCCAGAGACCGACCGATACACAAAGCAAGCCGTCGCCTCGCCTCTTGTCCTTCCTGCCTTCCTTCCGCCCCCGCCCTTCTCACACCACCGCCTCTCCACTTTCGCCCCCCCCCCCCCCCTCCTTTTTTTTTTTTTTTTTTTTTCTTCTTTCTTTCTTTCTTTGGCCCTCTCTCCTTCCCGCCATGGCGGTTACGGCACCGCCTGCAGCGGCAGATTTTTTGCGCCCACACGCCTACTCCTACCACCATTAACCTTGCCCTGCCCTGCCCATCAACGTCGCAGTCGAACCGACGCTTGCCAACACACTGCCCACGTTCCTTTCTCTTTTCGGCCTACGCCCATTACGCGCCGCCGCCACAGCACCTTCCCTTCCCACAACACACCGACGTCATCACACGCACCCAAAACAGGGGCCACGACCGTGTTCCTCGCCCACTCCCATCCCGCACGGTACGCACATTCCCAACTACTACCGCGCACCCTCCCTTTCCAATCTGTGTGTCTCTGTGTCTGTGTCCTGTCCGCGCGTGACGCCTCTCAACATCCGCCGTCCCCCGTCCCCCGTCCCGTTTTCGCCCCCATGCCGTCGTCGCGCCGCCTCCTCCCCGTCCACCGCCGCCCCTGTCCGCCCCGCACCACACCATACACCGCTGCTTGTCCCGGCCGTTGCCACCAAAGGCGCCGACCGCAAACGCGCCACGCCGCAGCCCCCGTGCGTCTCGCGCTCGCTTGCATCTCCGTGCCGACGCTGCCTCTCTTCCCACTCGCACTCGACCTCGACAACACAGTCTTTGGCTCCGCCACTGCGTGTTCCGGTGGTACGCACGCTGCAACACGTATGTATTCATTACCAGAGCGATGGCGAGGCATGACAGCATCTCTGTCTGACCAGAGAGTTCTTTATCGCTGCTAGTCGGCGCTTGGACCGCGCCAGACGACAGTAGTGGCACGCACCGGGTCGCCAGGAACAGTTGTTATATATATTGTAGCGCGAGTCGGGAGAGGTAGTAGTCGGTCGACAGTAGTAGCGGGTGGACGGTTGTACTGAGCGGGCGTCGGCGGCGTGCTCTGCTCGTCTCGCGACTCTGGTCACGGTTCGGGACGATGTATAGTATATTGTGTTATAATCAAAAAGGTGGTGTGACGCTGCATTGCGCAAATCTGATAACGTATGTTCATTGTACTTATTTTGTTCAACAACAAAAGCCCCACTATTACTGTTTTTCTAAAGTAACTTTTGTCTCTTAACGAAAAACATTCACTTTTTAAAGACTACGTCCTATGGCATTTCCCTCCAAGGAGTGCAATTAATTACCAGCCAGCACTCATTCATTGCACACAGCTGTGTAAGGGGTATCTACAATTGAGGAGCGGATATAAATGCAATTTTTTTTTTGTTTTTTTTTCTTTTGTGTGTGTGTTGTAACCTCCCAGCAAAATTTAAAATAATGGACAATGTTATTTACGGATGCTAATGGACATTGCGCTAATTGTAACCTCGCCCACAATGAGAGGTATTGAAAATGGCAACAAAAATGTGAAATTCGCAATCTGACTCAAATATAAAGTCTTCACACAACATTTAAAAAAGTCCGTTCAGTGACAAGAAACTTCAATTAAACCGAAATATCGGTCTTTGGCCCTGTGCAAAACAATCAGAATTAAAGTCTTACCTCCGAATAAATGGATGTCACATTTCTGCTCTGGTTGTTGCGCAGCGCTTGGAGGAACTGCATTGCAAATAATAATATTCTCTCTTTTTTTTTGTGATTTTAGTGACATTTTTCTTCAAAGAAGTGGAATGAAATGTGAAGTGCAACGAACTCTTTAGTTCAATAAAAAATTAAATGTTTGAAAAATGCTTTTGAAATAAAAATTATTATTGGGGAACTTGTTGGAGAATAATTACAATAAATACAATTTTTCATTATCTAATGATTATATTAATTAACAGTATACCTTATTCACCATCTTGACCAGTGTTGCCGACCGCCTACATCACAACAACCGCACTCGGCTGCTACTACTGACCGACCGCTCTGCATGACGACTATTAGCGTACTGCACGCGACGACTACTGACTGACTGACTGACTGACTGAGAACCGCTCGCAACACTCGCGCAGTCCAGCGCAAACTCTCTGGTCACAGATGCTACAATGTCTCGCCATCGCTACTATGTTACATACGTGTTTCAGTGTCTTTTTCATTGGGGTAACGATCTTTGGCTCTTTTTATTCTGAATACAGGGCCAAAGGTCAACGCTGCTGCCCTTATACAATTTATCAGGTTTCATTATGTCTGTTGCAATGTTACATACGGTTCACTCTTTCATTAATATTATCGTTGGGTTTGTTTTGTAGGGACGTTAACATTCTGGCACATTTTTATTATCATCGGACTCTCTGCTATTTGTGCAGGGAGGTTATGCCTGGGTCCATTTCCATTTCCATTTACATTTTAATATTGATAGACTTTTTGTTTTCTTTTTTGTTTCTTGTTGTTTTTCCTTCTTTTTTTTTGTTTTGTTTTTCCCGCTCTCACCACCACCGCCGCATCACGCCTTCCGTTTTCTTGGTTTCTTTTCTGTTCTTCAACTGCTTCAACATCACCGCGCCCCATTTCCACACCACAGCCATCAGCCTCCAAGACGGGCGGGCGCAGTGTGCCATTTCCGGCGCACAAGCACACCCGTACGGTACTCTCCTCGCCCCCACGCCACCAACAACACAGCGACCACGCGGCTTTCAGGCATGGCACGGCATGGCACGGCACGGCACGGCACGGCACCGGCGAAATGCGCCGCCCCCGCCCCTCCGCGCATCCGTCCGTCTCGCCACGTTCACTGACAGCCGCGTCTGCGGCTACACCACGACAACCACAACACAACACCGCTCCCCTCCCTGGCAACTCACATTGTTTTTCTCCTCCTCTTTTGCACAAACCACAACGCCGAGCACAGGCGCAAGCCACCCACACCCCGCGCCCCTCCCCGTCCCGTCTTTGGCCGCCGCTCCTCGTTTCCTCGTTTGCCCCCTCCCATCTCCCGAAATGCCATGCCAGCAGCGTTACGCATGCCCCTCCCCTGTCCACACAACACTACCGCCTAACGAACAGCCACATCCAGGGCACGCCCACCTCCAAACACTGCCAATTCACGGACGCACGCACACACACACACACACACACACACACACACACACACTCACTTTCTCGACACCTTTCTGTACGGAGGGTGCGTCATCTCGACCGTGACAGAGTGACGGCAACTATCGACGATCCATTTCCCCCCACTGGTAAAACATGTCCACTAACACCTACATACATCATTCAAGTACACAGACAATAGCATACACACAATGGGAGGGCACACGAACATGGACGGCACGGCACTGTCATACACTCTTCCTCAGAACCATATCAACAAACGTTACGTACATCCGGGAAAGCGAAAGCGAACGCGAAAGCGAAAGCGAAAGCAAAAGCAAAGGCAAAGCCCAATGCAGCCGTCAAAGGTAACGTTCACCACGGCAGACACTTGCAGCCGCGCCGCCGTTAAACGCATTTCAGTGCGGCTCCAATACGCCTCCGACACGGGAACGTTCCGTTGCTCTACGAATGCGTTTCTCCCCTTTTTCCCTTCCTCTCTCTTTTGCCCCCCCTCCTTGCACTCTTGCCTCATTCCTCACGTTCTGCCCAGACATTCCGACCGATCAAAGTCAACCTTTCGTTACCGTTCTCAGCGCGACGGTGTACAACAGTATGACGGGTGTGCCCAAGACTTCGGGTTCAGTTGCGTGACGCCGGTCTATCGCGCCGATCGACAGTTACTCAGGGGGCGACGGATCGGACCACGTCACCGACACACAAAACACTTTCAAACAAACAAATACATACCGGATGGACACAGACAAACACGTGTACAGACATTCGCCAAACAAACGACCGCCGCCGCCGCCGTCGTCGTCTAGCGTGCATCTTGAATGACGACATCGGTGTGCGTGCGTCGTACGCAATCAGTCAGACACGGCTATCAAACATCAGAGTCGAATGGTACATCATCGTGCGTGTCGCCGTACACGTACAGTACAATACAACAACAATGCGTCTTAATGGCACGTTCATTTCAACGTCACTCACACACCTCCACGCTGCAGTTACGTCGCACCATTGTCAAACTCGGCGTACAGCAAAGGGAATAGTGGGCGGCAAAAAAAACCAAACAAAAACACTTCACATTTCACCCTCGCCATGTATGATGTGCAAAAAAAACAAACCCGCAAACGGCCGTCGTTACGGTGACACAAAAGTCGCCGATCGCACTGTCCCCCCTCGCAGACGGGTAACACACACACCCCAACAACACCAATGGGTCAAAAACCACGCCAACGAGGCGTGCCACCATTCCACGCCACGGCGACCAACCTCGTGGCCGTACCCCGCGCAACACGCTTTGACGCGCCCCCCCACCCACAATCAAAATGCACACATACATCACAGCCGTCCACACAAACAACAACAACAATTCCGCCCTTCCCGCAAAAGGCAAGTTGGTGGCCCTGAAAAGGGCCGTTTTGCCGCTCTCGCAACGGAGGAGCCTTCTCCATCCTTCCTTCCATTCCAGAGCCACCTCCTTACTTGGAGCTCGTGTACTTGGTCACCGCCTTCGTGCCCTCGCTCACGGCGTGCTTGGCCAGCTCGCCAGGCAGCAACAGCCGCACAGCGGTCTGGATCTCGCGGGACGTGATGGTCGAGCGCTTGTTGTAGTGCGCCAGGCGAGAAGCCTCGGCCGCAATGCGCTCGAAAATGTCGTTCACGAAGCTGTTCATGATGCTCATCGCCTTCGACGAGATGCCCGTGTCAGGGTGCACCTGCTTCAGCACCTTGTAGATGTAGATGGCATAGCTCTCCTTCCTCTTGCGCTTCTTCTTCTTGTCGCCCTTCGAAATGTTCTTCTGCGCCTTGCCAGCCTTCTTGGCGGCCTTCCCGCTAGTCTTGGGCGGCATCTCGAACCAACGTACGGCAGCAGCAACACCAGTAGCAAGCGCTCCGCTCTAGTCAGCGTCTCCCCACACAGTGGCACCCGCCGCCAGCCGCCGCCGCACCTTTACCAGCTCGCCCTGTTGCGGCCGCCGACCAATGGGGCGCGCGCGCAACCGGCCGCCGCACCCGAGCCCATAAAGCACCCCCACCCCGGCTGCGCCGGCACGCACTCCGCTGCTCGACTCGCTGCCGCTCGCACCGGTCGTTTTCGTTTCCGTTTCGTGTGCACCGTCGCTAGCCCATCGCCATGTCCGGACGCGGAAAGGGAGGCAAAGTCAAGGGCAAGTCAAAGTCCCGCTCAAGCAGGGCTGGGCTCCAGTTCCCGGTCGGCAGAATCCACCGCCTCCTGCGCAAGGGAAACTACGCAGAGCGCGTCGGCGCCGGGGCGCCCGTCTACCTCGCCGCCGTCATGGAGTACCTCGCGGCTGAGGTGCTCGAGCTGGCCGGAAACGCGGCCCGCGACAACAAGAAGACGCGCATCATCCCGCGCCACCTGCAGCTTGCCATCCGCAACGACGAGGAGCTCAACAAGCTCCTGTCGGGCGTCACCATCGCACAGGGTGGTGTCCTGCCCAACATCCAGGCCGTCCTGCTGCCAAAGAAGACCGAGAAGAAGGCCTAAAGGAGGCCAGGCAATCGCAGCGCCGCGTGCTCCCCTGCACGCAACGCGCTTTGCCGGCTCGGCCCACAACAATCGGCCCTTTTCAGGGCCACCACACAAACCTACGTCCAAAGCAAAATTGCAGTCGTCCTCGCCGCACCTTGTTTTGTTTTAACTTTGCACTGTCACAGCACAGCCGCCGCCGGCGCACGTCCGCCATCTTGTCGCCCACACAGCCCGTGTGGCCCAACACACACACACACACACACACACATTTTGCACGGTCGCAGTCGCCTTCCAAACCGACAACGGCAGCAATAATGACCATTGTTAAAGGGAGGCGTGTCGACACACCGCCCTCCACTCCCGCGCGCAACGGCCGTCGACACGAACGAAACAGCTGATCCGGCCGCCTATGCCCACACGCCTTGCCTCGGAAACCCCAACGCCGCCGCAAACAAACACACAGAGCCAAACCACGCAAGCAAATAATCACCGCCTCTCGCACAACAACACACAGCCCGCCATCTCCGTCGCGATCGATACAAAGACACACAAACGAAGCAGCTCCACACACAGCCAGCCACATGACACGTTTCCTTTCCTTCTCCCCTCCCAGTCACATCACGTCGCTCAAACGGAAAGAAAGAAAGAAACAAACAAACAACACAGCGCACACACGCAGCAACAACACAGACTCTTTCGCACTTTTCAACTTCCGAACAGTGTGGTGGCCCTGAAAAGGGCCGTTTTCTAGTCTCTCCCACCCACAAGCACGGCCGCGGGAAGGCCAGCGCCCGCTGCGACGCAGCCTAACCGCCGAAACCGTACAGGGTGCGCCCCTGCCTCTTCAGGGCGTACACCACGTCCATGGCCGTCACAGTCTTGCGCTTGGCGTGCTCAGTGTACGTCACCGCGTCGCGGATCACGTTCTCCAGGAACACCTTCAGCACCCCGCGGGTCTCCTCGTAGATCAGACCAGAGATGCGCTTCACGCCGCCCCTGCGAGCCAGGCGGCGGATGGCGGGCTTCGTGATGCCCTGGATGTTGTCGCGCAACACCTTGCGGTGCCGCTTGGCGCCACCCTTGCCGAGCCCCTTTCCTCCCTTGCCGCGGCCTGTCATCCTTCCTTCCTCGGGCAAAGCAAAACGTGCACAAACAGCGGCTGCAGCGCAGGCCAGCCGCTCGCTGCCACGGAGGACGGAAGCTCGTGTACGTGCCTCCGCCTTTGTTCGCTCGCTGCGGGATTTTCCCGGCCGGCTGCGCTGCTTTCGAGCACGTGGCCCGATGCTGGCTTAGCGCTCGCGCTTTGCTAGCAAGCAAAATTGTCGTGTCATTGTAGATACCACCAGTACATCACGCTGCAGAGCTCCCACTCTGCTTCCTCCGAGTCTAGGGACTTATCCAAGTCAGGGCCCGTGGCGCTGCCCGGTGTCCCGCGCTTGTGTAGCTTAGGGTCAGCGCTGCCCCAGATACCCTGCGGTGTTAACAAACAGGTGCATCTGACTTCTTTAGCGTGTGGGCTGGTGGACTTTCCAAACTGTCTGACGTCTGAGCATACTGCCCCTGGGCAGACCTCAAACCCAATCCGCTATGGGAGCCCACAGGGCGACCACAGCCTGAACATGCCAACACAAAACACCACACGAAAACAATCACGGACACCAGACGAACCAGACGCGATGTCTGAAAGCCAGCCCAAGAGGCAGGCTATGGAGGAGGAAGCAATAGCTGCTGCAACTCCGCTACCAGAGGACGGTGAGGACATGGAATATGAGGCAAATGTCCCTACCAATAACAGATTCGAAGCGCTCTCAGGAGACGCTGCTGACGTTCCCCAGCCAGGCCCCTCACAATCTCAAGATTCTCGTAAATTCAAGGTCCCTCCCATAGTCTGCTACATGACGAAGGGATACCTAGAATTAGTCAAAGAACTGAAGCCAGGACTAAAAAGTAAAATTCTGTGCTCCTACAGAAAGGACACGATTAAAATACAGGTAGACAACCTAGTTGACTACCAATATGTCATTGCAAATCTCAATCTAAGGAAAATCCAGTACCACACGTACGACTTAGATCCTAAGAAATTCGTAAAAGTTGTTGTCAGAGACCTTCCCATAGAGGCGGAGGACATCCAAGTCATGGATGCCATCAAGGAGCTAGGATATGATGTCCAAAACATCATCGCGTTTAAAAAAGTCGAGGAGGTAAATGGGAAGCAGGAACTGAGCAAAATGCCCATGTACTGCGTCACCCTAACCAGGACCCCAGACTGGGACTCCATCTATAAAGTCAAACTCCTACTCGACTTCAAATGTAGGATCGAATCGTACAAAAAGTCAGATGGGCCTACGCAATGTTACAGGTGCCAGCGGTTTAACCATGGCTCCCGAAACTGTACAGCAAACCCCCGCTGCGTCAAATGTGGCGGAGACCACCTCAGCAGTCTCTGTAAAAAACCTAAATCGGCTCCACCAAAGTGCGTCCACTGCCAAGGGGCGCACCCAGCCAACTTTAGAAGATGTCCAACTTGGGTTGCATTGACCCAACAAATGAGAGCCAGTTCTGGGCAACAGGCGGCAGCTACTCCTAGAGTACCAGCTCCCGCAATAAACACACAAAACTTTCCAAACCTGAGGCAACGCCAGCAACCGCCAACCACCCAGAGGCCTGCTGGAAGACCCTCCACTACCCGCCCAGTCGGAACTGCCGCGGCAGCACCGCCGCGCCGCCCGGCATGGAACATCCCAGCGGGACCCTCCCCTGCACAAAACAACTCCGGAGAAGCGTTTGGGCAACTCCAAGATATCCTCCGCCTGTTTGGGAACTGCAACCTAACTCATCTATTTCATACTGTGAAGACCACTCTAGAGAGGTTGACACAAGCGCCAGACGCGATGTCTAAAATAATGGTAATTGCTCAGGGAATCATGACATTCATCAATGGACCCTAGACGCAATGACCACATCGTTATATTAAACTGGAATGCCGACGGCATCTCCGATCAAAAGCACTCAGTAGAGTACTTCCTTGATGACTATGGGATAGATGTGGCTCTTGTCACAGAAACCCACCTAGACCCACAAAAGTCCTTGTCCATTAGGAACTATAATATGTATAGAACTGATAGATTAAACCGACCTAAAGGAGGAACCCTAGTTTTAGTTAAAAATAGAATACCACATAGGCTTATCACAATCCCTCCACTGACCAGAGTGGAGGCAACGGCCATAGAAATTCAAATAGGCCAGCACCATGTAGTATTAGTTGCAGCCTACAACCCTCCTGATGGGCGTATCCCTCCAGGTGACTTAGACATAATTTTAGGATTAAGCCAAAGAGTCGTCATTGGTGGAGACTTGAACTCAAAAAGCAGATCGTGGGGCTGTAGGGCGAACAACGCCAGTGGAACTGCACTTAAAAACTACCTTGAAGGAAAGAACAACATCACACTAATAGCACCTGAAGAGCCAACGCACTTTCCAAGGAGGGAAATGAACCGCCCGGATATACTTGACATCTTCTTGATTAAAAACTTCCCCTGGGCGCAAAACCCCACGGTCCTAAACCAGCTCGACTCCGATCATAATCCTGTTACACTAGAGCTAGCCGGTGCCGGACACGTCTCAAGCAGCAACGTGTACTACACATATGAGACTGACTGGGAACAATACACCAACTTGGTAGGCCTGCACACAGAAGAGATACCACCCATGACCAACAGAAGACGCATTGATAATGCAATCGAACAACTTACCAACGTTGTGAAAGAATGCCATCGGCTTTCAACCACGAAAACCCGCCACGAGAGGGGCCGACAGGACCTGCCAGACGAACTCCAAGTACTTCTCAGTACTAAGCGGAGGTTCCGAAAGCGCTGGCAGACCTATCGGGACCCAATCGATAGGCGGATAATGAACAGTCTCGCCCAAGAACTTAGAGTCCGACTGGCTGAATACAGGAGTGCTCGCTGGGAAGAAACGCTAACACAAACGGAGAATAATCCCCAGAAGTTCTGGAGAATAGTCAAAAGCCGAAAAGAGAAGCCCCGAAGCATCCAGCCACTACATGGAGAGAATGGCCTCGTCTACGACCCCCCAGGGAAAGCGGAGGCTATGGCCAACTCTCTTGAACTGCAGTTCAAGATCCACAACATCGATGATGAAGAAGCAGACGCCCAAGAGGAACGAGTGGAGAGGGAGGTTCCCAGAATCCTGCGACGCGCGTCACCAACTTCCTTCGAGCCCGTCACATGCCAAACTGTCTGCTCGATCATTAAAGGGCTCGGCAACTCCAAGTCCCCTGGTCCAGATGGCATACGCAACCTACAGCTCAAAAATCTACCACCTGCAGCACTCCGCTACCTTACATCAATCTATAACTCCTGCCTCCAGAAGATGTATTTCCCATCCACATGGAAAATAGCTAAAGTAATTACCATTCCAAAACCCAACAAAAATCCCTTATTCCCCCAGAATTACCGCCCTATATCACTCCTCAGCTCCCTCGGAAAAATCCTAGAACGCCTGATCCTAGCAGCCCTTAAATCCTTCCTCACTGAACGTAATATCACCATCCCAGAACAGTTTGGTTTTCGTGCTGGGCATGGCACTATTTCCCAAGCCACCCGAGTAATCGAGCAGATATGTAAGGCAAGGGCCGAAGGGCAGAGCACAGGCGCGGTCTTCTTAGATGTGGAAAAGGCTTTTGACCGAGTCTGGCACGACGGCCTAATTTACAAGCTCCACCAATGCGACTCTCCTGTACACTTAGTAAAAATCCTGGCTTCTTTCTTAGAAAGTAGAAAATTTTTTGTTATGCTAGAAAGTAGTAAAAGTAGACTTAAGGACATAGAAGCAGGGGTCCCTCAAGGATCTGTATTAGGCCCATTCCTATATAGCCTATACACAAATGATATACCAAGAAGTCCCAACACCCATATTGCACTATTTGCGGACGATACGGCCGTCTATGCAAGCCACCCGAACCTAAATTACGCGACACACCACCTTCAGAGACACCTAGATTTAATCACACAATGGTGTAATATCTGGAAAATAAAAATAAACGCCGAGAAATGTAATTCAATCATGTTCACCACCAGGAGAAGACCTCCAAACCGCCAAGTATCCATTGACGGTAGGGACCTCCCCTGGTGTAACGAAGTGAAATATCTTGGACTAACGATAGACGCCAGACTACTGTGGAACTCCCACATAACAAATGCGTGTAATAGAGGTTCGGGCAGCATCTACAACCTGTATCCCTTGCTGAAAGGAAATGGCCTGTCCACCAGAACTAAGCTTAGAATATGGAAGATGGTAGTCCTACCATCTCTACTATATGGCTGTGAGGTCTGGGGAATGGCAGCAGACTGTCACCATAAAAAGCTTCAGGTTCTCCAAAACAAGGCACTGAGAATCATTACAGACGCGCCCTGGTTCGTCTCAAATAACACAATCCACAATGATACCAACATGCAAACCATCACTACACTCATCCAACAGAAAACACAAGCATTCTACACAACTTCTGAGAACTCGCCGCATCTTCTCATCTCCTCTCTCGGATCAGATCCATTTCACATCAACTACAAACATCCGAAAAACACAATAACTCGACACTACAGAGTATAACACATTCACAACACAATACATGCACAAACACATATAACTCATGCAATTAAACCAACATGTCAAAACCCCCTAGCTCATGACAGAAGGCAAAATGGCAAAGTCCACTGGCCCTTCAAACGCTAACGGGCAAGACCAACTGGCCCGACATGATACTCCGTCCGTCCGTCCGCGGGCCCGTTGTCAAGGCAGCACCGGACGCCGCGCCACACCTAACCTCCACGCACGCCGCTCCGCTACCGCTACCGCCATGGCCCGCACAAAGCAAACGGCCCGCAAGTCCACCGGCGGAAAGGCGCCGCGCAAACAGCTCGCCACCAAGGCGGCGAGGAAGAGCGCGCCCGCCACCGGAGGCGTCAAGAAGCCCCACCGCTACAGGCCGGGCACCGTCGCCCTGCGAGAAATCAGGCGCTACCAGAAGAGCACAGAGCTGCTCATCCGCAAGCTGCCATTCCAGCGCCTAGTGCGCGAGATCGCCCAGGACTTCAAGACCGACCTGCGCTTCCAGAGCTCCGCAGTCATGGCCCTGCAGGAGGCCAGCGAGGCCTACCTCGTCGGCCTCTTCGAAGACACCAACCTGTGCGCAATCCACGCCAAGCGCGTCACCATCATGCCCAAGGACATCCAGCTCGCGCGCCGCATCCGCGGCGAGCGCGCCTAAACCGCGCCGCGGCACCGCACCGCACAAACAAAAACGGCCCTTTTCAGGGCCACTAACATCTCTCCGTCGCGAGCAAACTTTGTCGGTCGCCTGCCTCTCGCCCCGCAACCCAAAAACAAAAACCACCACTTCCCGTCCGTCCGCCACACCCGCTCACTCTGCCTGCCTGCTAGCAGCGCGCAACAATCACACATCATCCCTCCCCGGCGCTCAAAGCGCACAATACCCAACGGCCGACGTCACACCGCACGGGTGGCTGGCCGGCCGCCGCTTTCGTTTCGAAAACAAAAAAAACCCGCACTCCACTCCGACGCGCTCGCTCGCTCTACACGCCACCGAAATCCCCGCCGACTCCTTCCGCATCTCAACGTGCCCCCCGTTGCAAAACATAACACACACACACACACAAAGGAACAAAACAAAGACCAGACACGACTCGACAAGACAGACATCCGAGAAGAACGAACGCAGGCAAGCCAACCAACGTATTCAAACTAAACAACGTGACAGAAAACCAACCGTCGGCCGCCGCCACAAACACGGCGACAATCAACCACGACAACAACAACAACAACAACAACAACAACACCGCTTACCGCTACCGCCGCCCACACCCGCCACCGACCCCCGCAATCCAACCACCACGGCACGCAAACAGCATCCCCACGGGCATACAGACAGACACCCACACCAAACGCAACACGACAATCAAAACCTTCCCCGACGTGCTTTGATGGCCCTGAGAAGGGCCGTTTTTTTTGGGCCGCGCGTCTCTTGCGCGCCACTAGACGACGACGGGGGGTGGGGACGACGGAGTCAAGCGCCAAACCCTTCCTTTCCCCCATCTCTTTCTCCTCTACTCTACTTCTTCTTCTTGGGCGAAGCCTTCGCCTTAGACGGCGTCGTCGCCTTCTTCGGGCGCGGCGCCTTCGGCTTCTTCGTCGGAACCTTGGCGGCCTTCTTCGCCTTCGACGGCGACTTGGCCTTGGCCGGCTTGGCCGCAGCCGCCTTCTTCGCACCCGCGGGAGCGGCCGACGCCGCAGACGCCTTCTTGGCGGCGCCCGCCTTCCGACCGGTCGCCGCCTTCACGCCACCAGCCTTCTTTGCGCCGGCCGCACGGGCGCCCTTCTTCTCCTTGCTGGCCGGAGCGGCGCGCTTCTTCTTGGCACCGCCAGCACGAGCCTTGCCGCCCTCGGCCGCCCCCCCGCCGCCGGCGCCGGCAAGCTTGAACGAGCCGGACGCGCCCTTCCCCTTCGTCTGCACCAGCTCGCCCGCCACGACGGCCGACTTGAGGTACTTCTTGATAAACGGCGCCAGCTTCTCCGCGTCCAGCTTGTAGTGCGCGGCTATGTACTTCTTGATCGCCTGCAGCGACGACCCGCCGCGCTCCTTCAGACTCTTGATGGCGGCCGTCACCATCTCAGAGGTGCGCGGGTGCGCAGGCTTGGCGCGCGGCTTCTTCGCAGACGACGCAGACTTGGCCTTCTTCGTAGTGCCGGTGGCGGCGGGTGCCGCAGCAGTCTCGTTCGTAGCCGCCTGATCTGCCATTTCGACGACGCGCGTAACACACAGCGAGAGCGAGCGGGACGGCAGGCACGCAAGCACAGCACAGCAGCAGAGCAGAGAATCACAAGGCCCAGCCAGTGTCGCGGGCGGGCGCGGACGGCCGAGAGAGCGGCCGCCACTCTGCGCGCCGCCGCGCCGCGCCTCCCGCGCTTGCTACCGCCCAACGTCCGACAGCCTGTGCGGAGCAGCCCCAAACCTGCGCCACAACCGCCCGCGCCTTTCAAACCACCGAGGATGGGGCTACACACAGCCACACCACAGTCGCCAACCAGTCGCCACGGCAGCGCCGCAAACCACGGCCAAACTGCAGCTACCGCGCGCTACAGCCTGGGTCGGCCCGCCGAGAATCGCCGCCCCCGCCCAAATGCCGCCCCCACAGCCCCAGCCGACGACCCGCCACAATGGCCAAACCTTCGGCAAAACTCCCACACCGTCGCCGCGGCAGCCCGGCCAGCGCGGCCGGCGCCACAGCCACACAAGCCGAGGCGTGCGGCGATGACGGCCGTGCAAACGCGCCTCCGCCGCCCCATCGCCTTCCGTCGCCCTCCCGCCGTTTCCCGATCGGCCCGCAGCCGTCGGGCCACATCGCGCGCCGTCCTCCTCCTCTCGCCCGCCAACATTCACAGCCGTTTCTCAACAATTGCCCGCCGCAAACGGACGCCGCCTGCGCAACAGGCGCCGCCGCCCCTCGCCGCTTCCGACCCAACCCCTCGACCGAGGCAAACCGCAATCCGAATCTACAGACCAACCCAATCTGCCGTCAAGCACACACGACAGCCGACCTTACACGTTACGCGTTACACATTACGTTTACACGTCTACGTTAGGTTAGGTTAGGTTAGGTGGACGTGGGTTAGGTTAAGGGGACTTGGGTTAGGTTAAGCGTCAAACTTAGGTTAAGCATTCAAACACGTCAGGCGTCAGAGGTTAGGTTAGGTTAGGTTAGGTTAGGTTACACGTTAGGTTAAGGGGTCAGTGCTAGGTTAAGAAGCGTCAAACGTAGGTTAAAAAAGCGTTCAAACGTGAGGCGTGAGCCGGACAGCTTACCTTACGTAGACGTTAGGGGCTCACAGGCTGAGCTCACCTCGCCACACCACAGGTTAGGTTCGGTTCGCTCGGCTCAGCGTAAAGCGCCGAGGTCAGGGTTACGTTCGTTCACCTTCGGGCGCCACACTTTCGGTTGAAAGGTCGCGACGGGACGACGTCGGCAGGCACGCCGCAAACGAACAAAAACGTACAGACGACGTCGGAAACCGCCGACAGACGGGGGAGCAGCACGACCACGACCAGACACCGAGCGCGAACGAGACACACGCGAACCACCCCCACCGGCCAAAGGGCACCACACAACAACCCAGAGCACCACGTGTCGACACCAGAGCAACCCGCCGCTCACGCGACATGGGCTGGCACCGAAGGGCAACCGCCCGCAACTGCGCTTTCCGCGCCGGCCCGGATGCACGTCGTGCTACAACAACACCACTACCGTACACAGCCGCTGTTCACAACATCACTATCAATGGCGCGCCCGCGGCTCGCCGCCGTCGCAGTCGCAGCCCCAACGCCAGCACTTTTGCACCACCATTCACACGCACCGCAACACAGCTCGCCGACACAGCCGAACAAAACAAACACCACACAACAACAGCAACAACGCCGCCGCCTCTACTTGTGCCGGCGACCCACCCCGCCGATGGCGCACCTTTCGCCAGCCGGCAATCGACACACACGCACCCACCCACCGGGGCCCAGTGCAAAAAAAAACACACAAAAACAAAAAAACCAAACAACACAAACGACACGGGAAGCGCACACCGCCACTTCGCGCGCACGCCACCAACCAGTCGTCGTCTCAAAATAACAAACACAAACAAAATAAACTAACAACTAGGGCAACACAAAACAAAAACGCCTCGCACGAACCGCCCACAAAAAGGACAAGCACACGCACAGCCTCTGCTGACGACCACGACGCAGCGGCACGCTGCTCCTGTCCCGCGCCCCGCGCCCCACTCGATTCACAACTCACGCGACACCGTCAACGACGGGCTCGCTTCCCGCAACCTACCACCTTTCCGCCACGACGCACAGCCCCAGCCAGCCCCACCCGACGACGCCCGTGGCAACGACTGCACTTTCACCACCGCCTCCCCCTTCCCCCCCCCCAAAACACACACACACACACACACACAGCCAGCCAAAAACGCACTCGCGACCCACACATGCACGTGCATCGGCACACGCCAACCAGTCAACGTCGACAACCACACGCAAGGCTCGAAACGAAACCGGCGTCCTTCCACGTTGCCATCACGCTACGCGACACAAGACACAAGGAACCAACACAACAGCCGGCCCCACTAATTCCCACTCTCACGCCGCAAAAAGCACACCGAAACCGCCAAACGCACGCACATTCCCCTTCGCACTGACACCACCGACCGGCTCGCTACCACACACCTCTCGGCAGCCGTTTCACGCCAATTCGCCACACAGTCGACAAGCGCCCGCCCTGTACGGCACACGCAACGACGCAGCGCAGCAAAGGGCGCCCGCAACACATACCTCTCCGCCGCCCGACGCGCCAACCGCCACACCACACCGCCAGCCACTCGCAAATTGTGCACTGCCACCAGCCACACGTCCAACACGCCGCGCCGCCTCCGGCCACCCGCCAGGGGGCGCTCACGTCCGCGACAACAGCGCGGCCCGCCGGGCCGGGCCGAACCGAACCGAACCGAGCCGCCGCTGCTCTGCACTCGGCACGGCCACACCCTGCTGCAGACCGGGCTCGTCTCTCTGTACGCGTCTGCCTGCGCATCAACACAACACGACCTTTTATATTTTTTTTTTTCCTCTCTACCGCCATCCCTTCTTCTCGCGTTTTACTCGTTGTTGCAGCAGCGGCGCCACACCTACACATCCACAGCCCCAGCCGAGCCGGCCTCACCTCAGGGCCCGCCGCCAGCGTCTCCTCCTCGGGCACAGGTGCGGTGCTGTGGCCGCCCATCCAACCGCATTGCTGGCCGTCCAGCCACCAGGCGTTCCCACTGCCGCGAGCCACGCCGCGCACCGACCCTGCTGCAGAAAACGAAGCATAGCCAGAGACCGACCGATACACAAAGCAAGCCGTCGCCTCGCCTCTTGTCCTTCCTGCCTTCCTTCCGCCCCCGCCCTTCTCACACCACCGCCTCTCCACTTTCGCCCCCCCCCCCCCCCCCCTCCTTTTTTTTTTTTTTTTTTTTTTCTTCTTTCTTTCTTTCTTTGGCCCTCTCTCCTTCCCGCCATGGCGGTTACGGCACCGCCTGCAGCGGCAGATTTTTTGCGCCCACACGCCTACTCCTACCACCATTAACCTTGCCCTGCCCTGCCCATCAACGTCGCAGTCGAACCGACGCTTGCCAACACACTGCCCACGTTCCTTTCTCTTTTCGGCCTACGCCCATTACGCGCCGCCGCCACAGCACCTTCCCTTCCCACAACACACCGACGTCATCACACGCACCCAAAACAGGGGCCACGACCGTGTTCCTCGCCCACTCCCATCCCGCACGGTACGCACATTCCCAACTACTACCGCGCACCCTCCCTTTCCAATCTGTGTGTCTCTGTGTCTGTGTCCTGTCCGCGCGTGACGCCTCTCAACATCCGCCGTCCCCCGTCCCCCGTCCCGTTTTCGCCCCCATGCCGTCGTCGCGCCGCCTCCTCCCCGTCCACCGCCGCCCCTGTCCGCCCCGCACCACACCATACACCGCTGCTTGTCCCGGCCGTTGCCACCAAAGGCGCCGACCGCAAACGCGCCACGCCGCAGCCCCCGTGCGTCTCGCGCTCGCTTGCATCTCCGTGCCGACGCTGCCTCTCTTCCCACTCGCACTCGACCTCGACAACACAGTCTTTGGCTCCGCCACTGCGTGTTCCGGTGGTACGCACGCTGCAACACGTATGTATTCATTACCAGAGCGATGGCGAGGCATGACAGCATCTCTGTCTGACCAGAGAGTTCTTTATCGCTGCTAGTCGGCGCTTGGACCGCGCCAGACGACAGTAGTGGCACGCACCGGGTCGCCAGGAACAGTTGTTATATATATTGTAGCGCGAGTCGGGAGAGGTAGTAGTCGGTCGACAGTAGTAGCGGGTGGACGGTTGTACTGAGCGGGCGTCGGCGGCGTGCTCTGCTCGTCTCGCGACTCTGGTCACGGTTCGGGACGATGTATAGTATATTGTGTTATAATCAAAAAGGTGGTGTGACGCTGCATTGCGCAAATCTGATAACGTATGTTCATTGTACTTATTTTGTTCAACAACAAAAGCCCCACTATTACTGTTTTTCTAAAGTAACTTTTGTCTCTTAACGAAAAACATTCACTTTTTAAAGACTACGTCCTATGGCATTTCCCTCCAAGGAGTGCAATTAATTACCAGCCAGCACTCATTCATTGCACACAGCTGTGTAAGGGGTATCTACAATTGAGGAGCGGATATAAATGCAATTTTTTTTTTGTTTTTTTTTCTTTTGTGTGTGTGTTGTAACCTCCCAGCAAAATTTAAAATAATGGACAATGTTATTTACGGATGCTAATGGACATTGCGCTAATTGTAACCTCGCCCACAATGAGAGGTATTGAAAATGGCAACAAAAATGTGAAATTCGCAATCTGACTCAAATATAAAGTCTTCACACAACATTTAAAAAAGTCCGTTCAGTGACAAGAAACTTCAATTAAACCGAAATATCGGTCTTTGGCCCTGTGCAAAACAATCAGAATTAAAGTCTTACCTCCGAATAAATGGATGTCACATTTCTGCTCTGGTTGTTGCGCAGCGCTTGGAGGAACTGCATTGCAAATAATAATATTCTCTCTTTTTTTTTGTGATTTTAGTGACATTTTTCTTCAAAGAAGTGGAATGAAATGTGAAGTGCAACGAACTCTTTAGTTCAATAAAAAATTAAATGTTTGAAAAATGCTTTTGAAATAAAAATTATTATTGGGGAACTTGTTGGAGAATAATTACAATAAATACAATTTTTCATTATCTAATGATTATATTAATTAACAGTATACCTTATTCACCATCTTGACCAGTGTTGCCGACCGCCTACATCACAACAACCGCACTCGGCTGCTACTACTGACCGACCGCTCTGCATGACGACTATTAGCGTACTGCACGCGACGACTACTGACTGACTGACTGACTGACTGAGAACCGCTCGCAACACTCGCGCAGTCCAGCGCAAACTCTCTGGTCACAGATGCTACAATGTCTCGCCATCGCTACTATGTTACATACGTGTTTCAGTGTCTTTTTCATTGGGGTAACGATCTTTGGCTCTTTTTATTCTGAATACAGGGCCAAAGGTCAACGCTGCTGCCCTTATACAATTTATCAGGTTTCATTATGTCTGTTGCAATGTTACATACGGTTCACTCTTTCATTAATATTATCGTTGGGTTTGTTTTGTAGGGACGTTAACATTCTGGCACATTTTTATTATCATCGGACTCTCTGCTATTTGTGCAGGGAGGTTATGCCTGGGTCCATTTCCATTTCCATTTACATTTTAATATTGATAGACTTTTTGTTTTCTTTTTTGTTTCTTGTTGTTTTTCCTTCTTTTTTTTTGTTTTGTTTTTCCCGCTCTCACCACCACCGCCGCATCACGCCTTCCGTTTTCTTGGTTTCTTTTCTGTTCTTCAACTGCTTCAACATCACCGCGCCCCATTTCCACACCACAGCCATCAGCCTCCAAGACGGGCGGGCGCAGTGTGCCATTTCCGGCGCACAAGCACACCCGTACGGTACTCTCCTCGCCCCCACGCCACCAACAACACAGCGACCACGCGGCTTTCAGGCATGGCACGGCATGGCACGGCACGGCACGGCACGGCACCGGCGAAATGCGCCGCCCCCGCCCCTCCGCGCATCCGTCCGTCTCGCCACGTTCACTGACAGCCGCGTCTGCGGCTACACCACGACAACCACAACACAACACCGCTCCCCTCCCTGGCAACTCACATTGTTTTTCTCCTCCTCTTTTGCACAAACCACAACGCCGAGCACAGGCGCAAGCCACCCACACCCCGCGCCCCTCCCCGTCCCGTCTTTGGCCGCCGCTCCTCGTTTCCTCGTTTGCCCCCTCCCATCTCCCGAAATGCCATGCCAGCAGCGTTACGCATGCCCCTCCCCTGTCCACACAACACTACCGCCTAACGAACAGCCACATCCAGGGCACGCCCACCTCCAAACACTGCCAATTCACGGACGCACGCACACACACACACACACACACACACACACACACACACTCACTTTCTCGACACCTTTCTGTACGGAGGGTGCGTCATCTCGACCGTGACAGAGTGACGGCAACTATCGACGATCCATTTCCCCCCACTGGTAAAACATGTCCACTAACACCTACATACATCATTCAAGTACACAGACAATAGCATACACACAATGGGAGGGCACACGAACATGGACGGCACGGCACTGTCATACACTCTTCCTCAGAACCATATCAACAAACGTTACGTACATCCGGGAAAGCGAAAGCGAACGCGAAAGCGAAAGCGAAAGCAAAAGCAAAGGCAAAGCCCAATGCAGCCGTCAAAGGTAACGTTCACCACGGCAGACACTTGCAGCCGCGCCGCCGTTAAACGCATTTCAGTGCGGCTCCAATACGCCTCCGACACGGGAACGTTCCGTTGCTCTACGAATGCGTTTCTCCCCTTTTTCCCTTCCTCTCTCTTTTGCCCCCCCTCCTTGCACTCTTGCCTCATTCCTCACGTTCTGCCCAGACATTCCGACCGATCAAAGTCAACCTTTCGTTACCGTTCTCAGCGCGACGGTGTACAACAGTATGACGGGTGTGCCCAAGACTTCGGGTTCAGTTGCGTGACGCCGGTCTATCGCGCCGATCGACAGTTACTCAGGGGGCGACGGATCGGACCACGTCACCGACACACAAAACACTTTCAAACAAACAAATACATACCGGATGGACACAGACAAACACGTGTACAGACATTCGCCAAACAAACGACCGCCGCCGCCGCCGTCGTCGTCTAGCGTGCATCTTGAATGACGACATCGGTGTGCGTGCGTCGTACGCAATCAGTCAGACACGGCTATCAAACATCAGAGTCGAATGGTACATCATCGTGCGTGTCGCCGTACACGTACAGTACAATACAACAACAATGCGTCTTAATGGCACGTTCATTTCAACGTCACTCACACACCTCCACGCTGCAGTTACGTCGCACCATTGTCAAACTCGGCGTACAGCAAAGGGAATAGTGGGCGGCAAAAAAAACCAAACAAAAACACTTCACATTTCACCCTCGCCATGTATGATGTGCAAAAAAAACAAACCCGCAAACGGCCGTCGTTACGGTGACACAAAAGTCGCCGATCGCACTGTCCCCCCTCGCAGACGGGTAACACACACACCCCAACAACACCAATGGGTCAAAAACCACGCCAACGAGGCGTGCCACCATTCCACGCCACGGCGACCAACCTCGTGGCCGTACCCCGCGCAACACGCTTTGACGCGCCCCCCCACCCACAATCAAAATGCACACATACATCACAGCCGTCCACACAAACAACAACAACAATTCCGCCCTTCCCGCAAAAGGCAAGTTGGTGGCCCTGAAAAGGGCCGTTTTGCCGCTCTCGCAACGGAGGAGCCTTCTCCATCCTTCCTTCCATTCCAGAGCCACCTCCTTACTTGGAGCTCGTGTACTTGGTCACCGCCTTCGTGCCCTCGCTCACGGCGTGCTTGGCCAGCTCGCCAGGCAGCAACAGCCGCACAGCGGTCTGGATCTCGCGGGACGTGATGGTCGAGCGCTTGTTGTAGTGCGCCAGGCGAGAAGCCTCGGCCGCAATGCGCTCGAAAATGTCGTTCACGAAGCTGTTCATGATGCTCATCGCCTTCGACGAGATGCCCGTGTCAGGGTGCACCTGCTTCAGCACCTTGTAGATGTAGATGGCATAGCTCTCCTTCCTCTTGCGCTTCTTCTTCTTGTCGCCCTTCGAAATGTTCTTCTGCGCCTTGCCAGCCTTCTTGGCGGCCTTCCCGCTAGTCTTGGGCGGCATCTCGAACCAACGTACGGCAGCAGCAACACCAGTAGCAAGCGCTCCGCTCTAGTCAGCGTCTCCCCACACAGTGGCACCCGCCGCCAGCCGCCGCCGCACCTTTACCAGCTCGCCCTGTTGCGGCCGCCGACCAATGGGGCGCGCGCGCAACCGGCCGCCGCACCCGAGCCCATAAAGCACCCCCACCCCGGCTGCGCCGGCACGCACTCCGCTGCTCGACTCGCTGCCGCTCGCACCGGTCGTTTTCGTTTCCGTTTCGTGTGCACCGTCGCTAGCCCATCGCCATGTCCGGACGCGGAAAGGGAGGCAAAGTCAAGGGCAAGTCAAAGTCCCGCTCAAGCAGGGCTGGGCTCCAGTTCCCGGTCGGCAGAATCCACCGCCTCCTGCGCAAGGGAAACTACGCAGAGCGCGTCGGCGCCGGGGCGCCCGTCTACCTCGCCGCCGTCATGGAGTACCTCGCGGCTGAGGTGCTCGAGCTGGCCGGAAACGCGGCCCGCGACAACAAGAAGACGCGCATCATCCCGCGCCACCTGCAGCTTGCCATCCGCAACGACGAGGAGCTCAACAAGCTCCTGTCGGGCGTCACCATCGCACAGGGTGGTGTCCTGCCCAACATCCAGGCCGTCCTGCTGCCAAAGAAGACCGAGAAGAAGGCCTAAAGGAGGCCAGGCAATCGCAGCGCCGCGTGCTCCCCTGCACGCAACGCGCTTTGCCGGCTCGGCCCACAACAATCGGCCCTTTTCAGGGCCACCACACAAACCTACGTCCAAAGCAAAATTGCAGTCGTCCTCGCCGCACCTTGTTTTGTTTTAACTTTGCACTGTCACAGCACAGCCGCCGCCGGCGCACGTCCGCCATCTTGTCGCCCACACAGCCCGTGTGGCCCAACACACACACACACACACACACACATTTTGCACGGTCGCAGTCGCCTTCCAAACCGACAACGGCAGCAATAATGACCATTGTTAAAGGGAGGCGTGTCGACACACCGCCCTCCACTCCCGCGCGCAACGGCCGTCGACACGAACGAAACAGCTGATCCGGCCGCCTATGCCCACACGCCTTGCCTCGGAAACCCCAACGCCGCCGCAAACAAACACACAGAGCCAAACCACGCAAGCAAATAATCACCGCCTCTCGCACAACAACACACAGCCCGCCATCTCCGTCGCGATCGATACAAAGACACACAAACGAAGCAGCTCCACACACAGCCAGCCACATGACACGTTTCCTTTCCTTCTCCCCTCCCAGTCACATCACGTCGCTCAAACGGAAAGAAAGAAAGAAACAAACAAACAACACAGCGCACACACGCAGCAACAACACAGACTCTTTCGCACTTTTCAACTTCCGAACAGTGTGGTGGCCCTGAAAAGGGCCGTTTTCTAGTCTCTCCCACCCACAAGCACGGCCGCGGGAAGGCCAGCGCCCGCTGCGACGCAGCCTAACCGCCGAAACCGTACAGGGTGCGCCCCTGCCTCTTCAGGGCGTACACCACGTCCATGGCCGTCACAGTCTTGCGCTTGGCGTGCTCAGTGTACGTCACCGCGTCGCGGATCACGTTCTCCAGGAACACCTTCAGCACCCCGCGGGTCTCCTCGTAGATCAGACCAGAGATGCGCTTCACGCCGCCCCTGCGAGCCAGGCGGCGGATGGCGGGCTTCGTGATGCCCTGGATGTTGTCGCGCAACACCTTGCGGTGCCGCTTGGCGCCACCCTTGCCGAGCCCCTTTCCTCCCTTGCCGCGGCCTGTCATCCTTCCTTCCTCGGGCAAAGCAAAACGTGCACAAACAGCGGCTGCAGCGGCTGGCGAGTCGGCTACGGTCTGCGCCCAGCGCGCCCGCCGCCCCCCTATATAGACTCTGGCCCGCCCTCCCCCCACCACGCGCAACCGAGGGCATATAAGCGCAGCACGGAGGCGCGCGGGCCCGTTGTCAAGGCAGCACCGGACGCCGCGCCACACCTAACCTCCACGCACGCCGCTCCGCTACCGCTACCGCCATGGCCCGCACAAAGCAAACGGCCCGCAAGTCCACCGGCGGAAAGGCGCCGCGCAAACAGCTCGCCACCAAGGCGGCGAGGAAGAGCGCGCCCGCCACCGGAGGCGTCAAGAAGCCCCACCGCTACAGGCCGGGCACCGTCGCCCTGCGAGAAATCAGGCGCTACCAGAAGAGCACAGAGCTGCTCATCCGCAAGCTGCCATTCCAGCGCCTAGTGCGCGAGATCGCCCAGGACTTCAAGACCGACCTGCGCTTCCAGAGCTCCGCAGTCATGGCCCTGCAGGAGGCCAGCGAGGCCTACCTCGTCGGCCTCTTCGAAGACACCAACCTGTGCGCAATCCACGCCAAGCGCGTCACCATCATGCCCAAGGACATCCAGCTCGCGCGCCGCATCCGCGGCGAGCGCGCCTAAACCGCGCCGCGGCACCGCACCGCACAAACAAAAACGGCCCTTTTCAGGGCCACTAACATCTCTCCGTCGCGAGCAAACTTTGTCGGTCGCCTGCCTCTCGCCCCGCAACCCAAAAACAAAAACCACCACTTCCCGTCCGTCCGCCACACCCGCTCACTCTGCCTGCCTGCTAGCAGCGCGCAACAATCACACATCATCCCTCCCCGGCGCTCAAAGCGCACAATACCCAACGGCCGACGTCACACCGCACGGGTGGCTGGCCGGCCGCCGCTTTCGTTTCGAAAACAAAAAAAACCCGCACTCCACTCCGACGCGCTCGCTCGCTCTACACGCCACCGAAATCCCCGCCGACTCCTTCCGCATCTCAACGTGCCCCCCGTTGCAAAACATAACACACACACACACACAAAGGAACAAAACAAAGACCAGACACGACTCGACAAGACAGACATCCGAGAAGAACGAACGCAGGCAAGCCAACCAACGTATTCAAACTAAACAACGTGACAGAAAACCAACCGTCGGCCGCCGCCACAAACACGGCGACAATCAACCACGACAACAACAACAACAACAACAACAACAACACCGCTTACCGCTACCGCCGCCCACACCCGCCACCGACCCCCGCAATCCAACCACCACGGCACGCAAACAGCATCCCCACGGGCATACAGACAGACACCCACACCAAACGCAACACGACAATCAAAACCTTCCCCGACGTGCTTTGATGGCCCTGAGAAGGGCCGTTTTTTTTGGGCCGCGCGTCTCTTGCGCGCCACTAGACGACGACGGGGGGTGGGGACGACGGAGTCAAGCGCCAAACCCTTCCTTTCCCCCATCTCTTTCTCCTCTACTCTACTTCTTCTTCTTGGGCGAAGCCTTCGCCTTAGACGGCGTCGTCGCCTTCTTCGGGCGCGGCGCCTTCGGCTTCTTCGTCGGAACCTTGGCGGCCTTCTTCGCCTTCGACGGCGACTTGGCCTTGGCCGGCTTGGCCGCAGCCGCCTTCTTCGCACCCGCGGGAGCGGCCGACGCCGCAGACGCCTTCTTGGCGGCGCCCGCCTTCCGACCGGTCGCCGCCTTCACGCCACCAGCCTTCTTTGCGCCGGCCGCACGGGCGCCCTTCTTCTCCTTGCTGGCCGGAGCGGCGCGCTTCTTCTTGGCACCGCCAGCACGAGCCTTGCCGCCCTCGGCCGCCCCCCCGCCGCCGGCGCCGGCAAGCTTGAACGAGCCGGACGCGCCCTTCCCCTTCGTCTGCACCAGCTCGCCCGCCACGACGGCCGACTTGAGGTACTTCTTGATAAACGGCGCCAGCTTCTCCGCGTCCAGCTTGTAGTGCGCGGCTATGTACTTCTTGATCGCCTGCAGCGACGACCCGCCGCGCTCCTTCAGACTCTTGATGGCGGCCGTCACCATCTCAGAGGTGCGCGGGTGCGCAGGCTTGGCGCGCGGCTTCTTCGCAGACGACGCAGACTTGGCCTTCTTCGTAGTGCCGGTGGCGGCGGGTGCCGCAGCAGTCTCGTTCGTAGCCGCCTGATCTGCCATTTCGACGACGCGCGTAACACACAGCGAGAGCGAGCGGGACGGCAGGCACGCAAGCACAGCACAGCAGCAGAGCAGAGAATCACAAGGCCCAGCCAGTGTCGCGGGCGGGCGCGGACGGCCGAGAGAGCGGCCGCCACTCTGCGCGCCGCCGCGCCGCGCCTCCCGCGCTTGCTACCGCCCAACGTCCGACAGCCTGTGCGGAGCAGCCCCAAACCTGCGCCACAACCGCCCGCGCCTTTCAAACCACCGAGGATGGGGCTACACACAGCCACACCACAGTCGCCAACCAGTCGCCACGGCAGCGCCGCAAACCACGGCCAAACTGCAGCTACCGCGCGCTACAGCCTGGGTCGGCCCGCCGAGAATCGCCGCCCCCGCCCAAATGCCGCCCCCACAGCCCCAGCCGACGACCCGCCACAATGGCCAAACCTTCGGCAAAACTCCCACACCGTCGCCGCGGCAGCCCGGCCAGCGCGGCCGGCGCCACAGCCACACAAGCCGAGGCGTGCGGCGATGACGGCCGTGCAAACGCGCCTCCGCCGCCCCATCGCCTTCCGTCGCCCTCCCGCCGTTTCCCGATCGGCCCGCAGCCGTCGGGCCACATCGCGCGCCGTCCTCCTCCTCTCGCCCGCCAACATTCACAGCCGTTTCTCAACAATTGCCCGCCGCAAACGGACGCCGCCTGCGCAACAGGCGCCGCCGCCCCTCGCCGCTTCCGACCCAACCCCTCGACCGAGGCAAACCGCAATCCGAATCTACAGACCAACCCAATCTGCCGTCAAGCACACACGACAGCCGACCTTACACGTTACGCGTTACACATTACGTTTACACGTCTACGTTAGGTTAGGTTAGGTTAGGTGGACGTGGGTTAGGTTAAGGGGACTTGGGTTAGGTTAAGCGTCAAACTTAGGTTAAGCATTCAAACACGTCAGGCGTCAGAGGTTAGGTTAGGTTAGGTTAGGTTAGGTTACACGTTAGGTTAAGGGGTCAGTGCTAGGTTAAGAAGCGTCAAACGTAGGTTAAAAAAGCGTTCAAACGTGAGGCGTGAGCCGGACAGCTTACCTTACGTAGACGTTAGGGGCTCACAGGCTGAGCTCACCTCGCCACACCACAGGTTAGGTTCGGTTCGCTCGGCTCAGCGTAAAGCGCCGAGGTCAGGGTTACGTTCGTTCACCTTCGGGCGCCACACTTTCGGTTGAAAGGTCGCGACGGGACGACGTCGGCAGGCACGCCGCAAACGAACAAAAACGTACAGACGACGTCGGAAACCGCCGACAGACGGGGGAGCAGCACGACCACGACCAGACACCGAGCGCGAACGAGACACACGCGAACCACCCCCACCGGCCAAAGGGCACCACACAACAACCCAGAGCACCACGTGTCGACACCAGAGCAACCCGCCGCTCACGCGACATGGGCTGGCACCGAAGGGCAACCGCCCGCAACTGCGCTTTCCGCGCCGGCCCGGATGCACGTCGTGCTACAACAACACCACTACCGTACACAGCCGCTGTTCACAACATCACTATCAATGGCGCGCCCGCGGCTCGCCGCCGTCGCAGTCGCAGCCCCAACGCCAGCACTTTTGCACCACCATTCACACGCACCGCAACACAGCTCGCCGACACAGCCGAACAAAACAAACACCACACAACAACAGCAACAACGCCGCCGCCTCTACTTGTGCCGGCGACCCACCCCGCCGATGGCGCACCTTTCGCCAGCCGGCAATCGACACACACGCACCCACCCACCGGGGCCCAGTGCAAAAAAAAACACACAAAAACAAAAAAACCAAACAACACAAACGACACGGGAAGCGCACACCGCCACTTCGCGCGCACGCCACCAACCAGTCGTCGTCTCAAAATAACAAACACAAACAAAATAAACTAACAACTAGGGCAACACAAAACAAAAACGCCTCGCACGAACCGCCCACAAAAAGGACAAGCACACGCACAGCCTCTGCTGACGACCACGACGCAGCGGCACGCTGCTCCTGTCCCGCGCCCCGCGCCCCACTCGATTCACAACTCACGCGACACCGTCAACGACGGGCTCGCTTCCCGCAACCTACCACCTTTCCGCCACGACGCACAGCCCCAGCCAGCCCCACCCGACGACGCCCGTGGCAACGACTGCACTTTCACCACCGCCTCCCCCTTCCTCCCCCCCCCCAAACACACACACACACACACACACAGCCAGCCAAAAACGCACTCGCGACCCACACATGCACGTGCATCGGCACACGCCAACCAGTCAACGTCGACAACCACACGCAAGGCTCGAAACGAAACCGGCGTCCTTCCACGTTGCCATCACGCTACGCGACACAAGACACAAGGAACCAACACAACAGCCGGCCCCACTAATTCCCACTCTCACGCCGCAAAAAGCACACCGAAACCGCCAAACGCACGCACATTCCCCTTCGCACTGACACCACCGACCGGCTCGCTACCACACACCTCTCGGCAGCCGTTTCACGCCAATTCGCCACACAGTCGACAAGCGCCCGCCCTGTACGGCACACGCAACGACGCAGCGCAGCAAAGGGCGCCCGCAACACATACCTCTCCGCCGCCCGACGCGCCAACCGCCACACCACACCGCCAGCCACTCGCAAATTGTGCACTGCCACCAGCCACACGTCCAACACGCCGCGCCGCCTCCGGCCACCCGCCAGGGGGCGCTCACGTCCGCGACAACAGCGCGGCCCGCCGGGCCGGGCCGAACCGAACCGAGCCGCCGCTGCTCTGCACTCGGCACGGCCACACCCTGCTGCAGACCGGGCTCGTCTCTCTGTACGCGTCTGCCTGCGCATCAACACAACACGACCTTTTATATTTTTTTTTTTCCTCTCTACCGCCATCCCTTCTTCTCGCGTTTTACTCGTTGTTGCAGCAGCGGCGCCACACCTACACATCCACAGCCCCAGCCGAGCCGGCCTCACCTCAGGGCCCGCCGCCAGCGTCTCCTCCTCGGGCACAGGTGCGGTGCTGTGGCCGCCCATCCAACCGCATTGCTGGCCGTCCAGCCACCAGGCGTTCCCACTGCCGCGAGCCACGCCGCGCACCGACCCTGCTGCAGAAAACGAAGCATAGCCAGAGACCGACCGATACACAAAGCAAGCCGTCGCCTCGCCTCTTGTCCTTCCTGCCTTCCTTCCGCCCCCGCCCTTCTCACACCACCGCCTCTCCACTTTCGCCCCCCCCCCCCCCCCTCCTTTTTTTTTTTTTTTTTTTTTTCTTCTTTCTTTCTTTCTTTGGCCCTCTCTCCTTCCCGCCATGGCGGTTACGGCACCGCCTGCAGCGGCAGATTTTTTGCGCCCACACGCCTACTCCTACCACCATTAACCTTGCCCTGCCCTGCCCATCAACGTCGCAGTCGAACCGACGCTTGCCAACACACTGCCCACGTTCCTTTCTCTTTTCGGCCTACGCCCATTACGCGCCGCCGCCACAGCACCTTCCCTTCCCACAACACACCGACGTCATCACACGCACCCAAAACAGGGGCCACGACCGTGTTCCTCGCCCACTCCCATCCCGCACGGTACGCACATTCCCAACTACTACCGCGCACCCTCCCTTTCCAATCTGTGTGTCTCTGTGTCTGTGTCCTGTCCGCGCGTGACGCCTCTCAACATCCGCCGTCCCCCGTCCCCCGTCCCGTTTTCGCCCCCATGCCGTCGTCGCGCCGCCTCCTCCCCGTCCACCGCCGCCCCTGTCCGCCCCGCACCACACCATACACCGCTGCTTGTCCCGGCCGTTGCCACCAAAGGCGCCGACCGCAAACGCGCCACGCCGCAGCCCCCGTGCGTCTCGCGCTCGCTTGCATCTCCGTGCCGACGCTGCCTCTCTTCCCACTCGCACTCGACCTCGACAACACAGTCTTTGGCTCCGCCACTGCGTGTTCCGGTGGTACGCACGCTGCAACACGTATGTATTCATTACCAGAGCGATGGCGAGGCATGACAGCATCTCTGTCTGACCAGAGAGTTCTTTATCGCTGCTAGTCGGCGCTTGGACCGCGCCAGACGACAGTAGTGGCACGCACCGGGTCGCCAGGAACAGTTGTTATATATATTGTAGCGCGAGTCGGGAGAGGTAGTAGTCGGTCGACAGTAGTAGCGGGTGGACGGTTGTACTGAGCGGGCGTCGGCGGCGTGCTCTG
The DNA here is from genome assembly GCF_021461395.2 of Schistocerca americana. NCBI lineage: Eukaryota > Metazoa > Arthropoda > Insecta > Orthoptera > Acrididae > Schistocerca > Schistocerca americana. The sequence goes on along the minus strand of NW_025726287.1, from coordinate 3,879 downwards.
CTCGTCTCGCGACTCTGGTCACGGTTCGGGACGATGTATAGTATATTGTGTTATAATCAAAAAGGTGGTGTGACGCTGCATTGCGCAAATCTGATAACGTATGTTCATTGTACTTATTTTGTTCAACAACAAAAGCCCCACTATTACTGTTTTTCTAAAGTAACTTTTGTCTCTTAACGAAAAACATTCACTTTTTAAAGACTACGTCCTATGGCATTTCCCTCCAAGGAGTGCAATTAATTACCAGCCAGCACTCATTCATTGCACACAGCTGTGTAAGGGGTATCTACAATTGAGGAGCGGATATAAATGCAATTTTTTTTTTGTTTTTTTTTCTTTTGTGTGTGTGTTGTAACCTCCCAGCAAAATTTAAAATAATGGACAATGTTATTTACGGATGCTAATGGACATTGCGCTAATTGTAACCTCGCCCACAATGAGAGGTATTGAAAATGGCAACAAAAATGTGAAATTCGCAATCTGACTCAAATATAAAGTCTTCACACAACATTTAAAAAAGTCCGTTCAGTGACAAGAAACTTCAATTAAACCGAAATATCGGTCTTTGGCCCTGTGCAAAACAATCAGAATTAAAGTCTTACCTCCGAATAAATGGATGTCACATTTCTGCTCTGGTTGTTGCGCAGCGCTTGGAGGAACTGCATTGCAAATAATAATATTCTCTCTTTTTTTTTGTGATTTTAGTGACATTTTTCTTCAAAGAAGTGGAATGAAATGTGAAGTGCAACGAACTCTTTAGTTCAATAAAAAATTAAATGTTTGAAAAATGCTTTTGAAATAAAAATTATTATTGGGGAACTTGTTGGAGAATAATTACAATAAATACAATTTTTCATTATCTAATGATTATATTAATTAACAGTATACCTTATTCACCATCTTGACCAGTGTTGCCGACCGCCTACATCACAACAACCGCACTCGGCTGCTACTACTGACCGACCGCTCTGCATGACGACTATTAGCGTACTGCACGCGACGACTACTGACTGACTGACTGACTGACTGAGAACCGCTCGCAACACTCGCGCAGTCCAGCGCAAACTCTCTGGTCACAGATGCTACAATGTCTCGCCATCGCTACTATGTTACATACGTGTTTCAGTGTCTTTTTCATTGGGGTAACGATCTTTGGCTCTTTTTATTCTGAATACAGGGCCAAAGGTCAACGCTGCTGCCCTTATACAATTTATCAGGTTTCATTATGTCTGTTGCAATGTTACATACGGTTCACTCTTTCATTAATATTATCGTTGGGTTTGTTTTGTAGGGACGTTAACATTCTGGCACATTTTTATTATCATCGGACTCTCTGCTATTTGTGCAGGGAGGTTATGCCTGGGTCCATTTCCATTTCCATTTACATTTTAATATTGATAGACTTTTTGTTTTCTTTTTTGTTTCTTGTTGTTTTTCCTTCTTTTTTTTTGTTTTGTTTTTCCCGCTCTCACCACCACCGCCGCATCACGCCTTCCGTTTTCTTGGTTTCTTTTCTGTTCTTCAACTGCTTCAACATCACCGCGCCCCATTTCCACACCACAGCCATCAGCCTCCAAGACGGGCGGGCGCAGTGTGCCATTTCCGGCGCACAAGCACACCCGTACGGTACTCTCCTCGCCCCCACGCCACCAACAACACAGCGACCACGCGGCTTTCAGGCATGGCACGGCATGGCACGGCACGGCACGGCACGGCACCGGCGAAATGCGCCGCCCCCGCCCCTCCGCGCATCCGTCCGTCTCGCCACGTTCACTGACAGCCGCGTCTGCGGCTACACCACGACAACCACAACACAACACCGCTCCCCTCCCTGGCAACTCACATTGTTTTTCTCCTCCTCTTTTGCACAAACCACAACGCCGAGCACAGGCGCAAGCCACCCACACCCCGCGCCCCTCCCCGTCCCGTCTTTGGCCGCCGCTCCTCGTTTCCTCGTTTGCCCCCTCCCATCTCCCGAAATGCCATGCCAGCAGCGTTACGCATGCCCCTCCCCTGTCCACACAACACTACCGCCTAACGAACAGCCACATCCAGGGCACGCCCACCTCCAAACACTGCCAATTCACGGACGCACGCACACACACACACACACACACACACACACACACACACTCACTTTCTCGACACCTTTCTGTACGGAGGGTGCGTCATCTCGACCGTGACAGAGTGACGGCAACTATCGACGATCCATTTCCCCCCACTGGTAAAACATGTCCACTAACACCTACATACATCATTCAAGTACACAGACAATAGCATACACACAATGGGAGGGCACACGAACATGGACGGCACGGCACTGTCATACACTCTTCCTCAGAACCATATCAACAAACGTTACGTACATCCGGGAAAGCGAAAGCGAACGCGAAAGCGAAAGCGAAAGCAAAAGCAAAGGCAAAGCCCAATGCAGCCGTCAAAGGTAACGTTCACCACGGCAGACACTTGCAGCCGCGCCGCCGTTAAACGCATTTCAGTGCGGCTCCAATACGCCTCCGACACGGGAACGTTCCGTTGCTCTACGAATGCGTTTCTCCCCTTTTTCCCTTCCTCTCTCTTTTGCCCCCCCTCCTTGCACTCTTGCCTCATTCCTCACGTTCTGCCCAGACATTCCGACCGATCAAAGTCAACCTTTCGTTACCGTTCTCAGCGCGACGGTGTACAACAGTATGACGGGTGTGCCCAAGACTTCGGGTTCAGTTGCGTGACGCCGGTCTATCGCGCCGATCGACAGTTACTCAGGGGGCGACGGATCGGACCACGTCACCGACACACAAAACACTTTCAAACAAACAAATACATACCGGATGGACACAGACAAACACGTGTACAGACATTCGCCAAACAAACGACCGCCGCCGCCGCCGTCGTCGTCTAGCGTGCATCTTGAATGACGACATCGGTGTGCGTGCGTCGTACGCAATCAGTCAGACACGGCTATCAAACATCAGAGTCGAATGGTACATCATCGTGCGTGTCGCCGTACACGTACAGTACAATACAACAACAATGCGTCTTAATGGCACGTTCATTTCAACGTCACTCACACACCTCCACGCTGCAGTTACGTCGCACCATTGTCAAACTCGGCGTACAGCAAAGGGAATAGTGGGCGGCAAAAAAAACCAAACAAAAACACTTCACATTTCACCCTCGCCATGTATGATGTGCAAAAAAAACAAACCCGCAAACGGCCGTCGTTACGGTGACACAAAAGTCGCCGATCGCACTGTCCCCCCTCGCAGACGGGTAACACACACACCCCAACAACACCAATGGGTCAAAAACCACGCCAACGAGGCGTGCCACCATTCCACGCCACGGCGACCAACCTCGTGGCCGTACCCCGCGCAACACGCTTTGACGCGCCCCCCCACCCACAATCAAAATGCACACATACATCACAGCCGTCCACACAAACAACAACAACAATTCCGCCCTTCCCGCAAAAGGCAAGTTGGTGGCCCTGAAAAGGGCCGTTTTGCCGCTCTCGCAACGGAGGAGCCTTCTCCATCCTTCCTTCCATTCCAGAGCCACCTCCTTACTTGGAGCTCGTGTACTTGGTCACCGCCTTCGTGCCCTCGCTCACGGCGTGCTTGGCCAGCTCGCCAGGCAGCAACAGCCGCACAGCGGTCTGGATCTCGCGGGACGTGATGGTCGAGCGCTTGTTGTAGTGCGCCAGGCGAGAAGCCTCGGCCGCAATGCGCTCGAAAATGTCGTTCACGAAGCTGTTCATGATGCTCATCGCCTTCGACGAGATGCCCGTGTCAGGGTGCACCTGCTTCAGCACCTTGTAGATGTAGATGGCATAGCTCTCCTTCCTCTTGCGCTTCTTCTTCTTGTCGCCCTTCGAAATGT